>NC_065920.1:33449816-33621201 GCF_024586455.1 Bactrocera neohumeralis
AGCAATTTCGTGCTTGAGAATGCACCACGTTCTGGAAGGCCTCTTGAAACCAATATGGATAAATAAGTCGTTGGTCGACGCCAATCGTCGAACAGCAACTCAATAGATTGCTGATAGAATAAATGTGTCTAATTTCATAAAATATTTTACACAATAAAAATATCGTGTTTAAATTTCACAAAAAGAACTACAGTACTACTAAAAAAAAGAAAATAAATATACTGAACTGGGTCTCTGATGTTTCCTCTTCGGTATTACGAATATCGTGACAAACTTAAAATACGTATACGCTTTTCAAGATTTACAAAGATAGCGAAAGCGTTTAACTTTAATTTAATCAAATGAACTTGCTTCGAAAGTGATAGACTTGTTTAGTTCTATAATATTATTGTATTTTATTTCCAGAGAGAATTCTCATATTGATCGACATTCCGACAAAAATTGAATCATGGAATGGAGTCTACATTCATATTTTATATATAGGTTGTCAAAAAAGTCTTGCGGTGTTTTCGCTAGTTGGCGCTGAAAGCGCGTAGTTCTAGTTTTATTTGTCGCATCGAGTCATGCTATACCTTTTTGGAAAGCTCATTTCACGCGCTAACACGTGTTTGATTGATTGTCGTTTCTTTTAAGTTGTTCGTGAGTTATAGCGTCGAAAACATGGAGCAAAATAAAGAGAAAATACAGCATATTTTACAGTACTACTACGATAAAGGCAAAAATGCATCTCAAGCCGCCAATAAAATTTGTGCAGTTAATGGACCCGATACAGTTTCCATTTCCACCGCACAACGATGGTTTCAACGTTTCCGTTCTGGTGTAGAGATGGTCGAAGATGCGCCACGCCTCGGAAGGCCTGTCGTCGAAAATTGCGATAAAATCGCTGAATTGGTCGAAAGAGACTGACATAGTAGCAGCCGTAGCATCGGTCAAGAGCTGGGCTTGAGTCATCGAAAATTCATTTCAATTTCAAAAAAAAAAAAAAAATTCAATAAAAATACCGCAAGACTTTTCTGACAACCCATTATGTTAGCTTGTGCTGTTATTATCCAATTTCGACAGTCATTAGACGTGAGACAGACGACCTCAAATGCACTATTTATGGAAAGTTTCATGTGAATATAATCATTGGTGTTTGAATTATGCAATGGAAAATGAAAGAATCAGATGGAATTCAAAATTCAATTACGGTCGTATGTCGATTTGGTTCATTTTCGAACGGGGGCATAGAAATGTAGGGATATTTACCAGATTTGGTTGAAATCGGTTGAGCAGCTCCTGAGATATGATGCTATGACCATCGTTCGGTTTTGAGAATGGCCCCTAGAAATTGATCTCGTATCATTCCAGGTGTAAAATTTAAAATTTCTGAGGTTATAATCAAATTTCATCCATTTCACGCTGTCGGTAGATAAACAAAAAAGATGTACTATGCATTGATCGAATTTGATTGTTCTAGCCATAGTGGCTGAGGAGCTATGTATGTAAACTGTTATGTCTGTTAAAGTTTTAGCTCTCTGGTTTCCCTTTTTACTGCTGATCCCCTTTATATCTTAATTAAGGACTTCGTTATGGCATTTTAGAGGTTTTCCAATAATGGCGTTTTGTCCTCGGTTTTATTGCCAGGCAATACTCGTACCCAGTTTCATTAGGATATCTTAATTTTTATTTAAGTTACAGCTTGCACAGACAAACGGACACATCGGCGGACAGACACTCGGATTTCAACACAGCTCGTCATCCTGATCATTTATACAGTGTTTGTCTGGAAAGTAATAGTACTGATTTTCTTCTGCCGCGGCTGTACTTCGGAGCGTGCGCGCTCCGACTGAATTCGGTAGAGGGCGTTCCTAGCTAACGAACGATCGGCTGGTCAGTTGTCTCCAAGCACCTGGAGAGTCAGAACAAACATTTTCGCGCGACATGTTTGTGTGATTGGTGCTGCCGAAAGTGCAGCGTTCGTTAAAACAGAGGTACACAATTAAATTCCGCATCTGATGATGCACCACGACAACGCCTTGCTCACATCGCCTTGAATCTTCCGCCCTACAGTGCAGACTGTGGCCCCTTCGGACTTGCCTTGCCTGAAAAGGCCGATGAAAGACAATCATTCCGAGACGACAGGGGGGATCCAGCAGCATGCCCCTCGGCTCTCAAAGCTATTCCGGAGAATGCCTTCGACGACGCCTTAAATGCTAGGGAATCGCGCTCGCAGCTCTGCATCGACGCAGAAGGAGCCTTGATTGAAAGTTTATATATTACTAGGGGACCCCTTAACGCTTTACTGTGTTACTACTACCATCTATGTGATTTCTATTAGTTTGATTATAACTGTTAGTTAATGAGATTTAGCATTTTTGTAAAGCAACTTATGTTAGTTTACAAAAAATGGATCATAAAAGCATTTCGTCTGTTAATACTGTTGAATTTGGATTCTGCACCAAGGAAATCCACAGTTGAAAAGAGATTTGCTAAGTTGAAAAGAGGCGAAATGAGCAACGAGGACAATGAAGGCAGTGAACGCCTTAAAGAGACCAAAGCTCTGTGCAAAGTGGATGCCACGCAAGTTCATAATCTAACAAACCAACGAATCGCTGACTCTGAGGAGTATTTGAGTGCTCTTTAATCGTAAAACCGAATTTTTTCGTCGATGTGTGACAATAGAAATACGACTCCATCATTTCACACTGGAGTCTAATCGACACACATTATAGTGGACTGCACATGATGGACCGGTCTTCAAGCGCGGAAAGAAGAAATAGTTGGCTGGCAAGGTTATGGCATCATTATTTTGGGATGCACGTGGTATTATATTCATCGACTGATTACTGGCCCAGTTATAATCCATTGCAATGTGTACTTGGTTGCAGTTCTATTCTACTATTCCAAATATTTAGCAATTATAATATTTTTTATACTCTCGCAACAAAGTTGCTAAGGATAGTATTATAGTTTTGTTCACATAACGGTTGTTTGTAAGTCCTAAAACTGAAAGAGTCAGATAGGGTTATATATACCAAAGTGATCAGGGTGACGAATAGAGTTGAAATCCGGATGTCTATCTGTCCGTCCGTCTGTCCGTCCGTGCAAGCTGTAACTTGAGTAAAAATTGAGGTATCATGATGAAACTTGGTACACGTATTTCTTGGCTCCATAAGAAGGTTAAGTTCGAAGATCGGTCCACTGCCACGCCCACAAAATGGCGAAAACCTATAAAATGTCATAAGTAAGCCATAATTAAAGATATTAAAGTGAAATTTGGCACAAAGGATCGCATTAGGGAGGGGCATATTTCGACGTAATTTTTTTGGAAAAGTGGGCGTTTTTTAAAAATTGAAAATGGGCGTGGCCTCGCCCACTTATGGACCAAAAACCATATCTGAGGAACTACTAGACCGATTTCAATGAAATTCGGTGTATAATATTTTCTTAACACCCTGATGACATGTACAAAATATGGGTGAAATCGGTTAACAACCACGCCTTCTTCCAATATAACGCTATTTTGAATTCCATCTAATGCCTTCTCTGTATAATATATACATTAGAACCAATGATTATAGCGGAATAAAACTTTACACAAATACGGTATTTGAAAAATATGTTAATGACGGATAATGAAATCTCGATTATCACTTTATCATGCGAGAGTATAAAATGTTCGGTGACACCCGAACTTAGCCCTTCCTTACTTGTTGAGGAAGGATCTGGTTAAAGAGCTCTAAAAATAAACGCGTCTGATTGCTGCTAAATTCCAAGTGCTATAGGGAGAACCGCGGCCTTCCACGCGCCATTTATAGGCACGGCTCCGGCCGGATTTGTCGAAAAAAGTAAATGACAAAAAAAGTGTTATTGTTAGATATCTATAAAATATAGACACCGAGAAGTTTTCTGTAGACCTTTTCAATGAGTACAATACTTAGTATATTAGTTTGATAAGTCTTCTAGGGTTGAGCCTGCGTTTGCAACGTAAGCGGAAAAAATTTCACTTAATGTTTTGAGCTATAATTCTATTACATGACTTATTCAAAAAATTTTAGTTTTTTCTGTGAAATTTGACATTTATCATTTGGGAGTAAGAATTGTTGCAAAATTAAATTAAGAGCAGTTACTTTTGCGTCTTCTAAGTAGAAAGTTGTGATTTTGATCAATGTAATTTACACTTTATTTTAGAATTTTGTTTGTTTCTCAATGAATTATTACTTTACTTTGCGTTAATTTTGGTAAATGCTTAATGGTGAAAAAAAAGACCTTAGAACCTGAAAAAGTCGCTCACGTCCACTCCTAGAAGGGTAATGGCATGTCTTATAATTAAATATCCGCTAAATTGAATCACTCACCCTTGAAAACGCAATTTTTTTGTTAATTTCAACCTCCCAGAGAGTTAGCTTCGAGTTCTTCGAGTTCCCAAACATATTGGATTAAAACAAGAAAATTTAATTTAAATGCCAAATTTTTTAAATGAAAAATTGCAACCCTGACCGTAACCGAACTTTAAATTAGCGTCACGTGAAGTCTCCATAGCTAACAAAATTTTGTCATATTGATTATGTAATATTTAATGTTGTTGGATAACTGGAACAGTCCAGAAAACATTCTACAATTTTTATCTAATACTTCCTTAAAGCTTCAGTTCTATGAAACTTCTTTATGTATTTTTCCTATTTCTGATTGCACAAGTGGACAAAGATTACTTCCGCTTGTGAACATACAAATGTGCATCAAAAAGTACATAGTATGTATATGTATGTATGTACATATTAAGTACTTATGGCAGCATGTGCAGGTAAGCAAAAGTATTTAAGCAACCAGCGTCTGTTGTCTGTTCCTGTGTTGAAGAGGCAAAGCAATTTGTGCTCGTCTGTCGCTTAGTCTAATTCACAGCAAATCTAAATACATTGTGCACTAAATCTGTCTGGCAAATTGTGCTCTTTTGTCTGAAGCATCGCTTCGGTTGCAATTACCGAAGGCAAAGCAAATCATGTACTTTTCTCTCTGAATAGTTTTATTCTTACTCTTATAGGCAGGCGTTTATGCTTTTGTATCACATAGTTGGAAATACAGTCATACATATGTACGAGATAGTCGAGTTCAATGTATAGAAGCTTGATGAGTTGGACAGGTAACATGCGGTTAGTATTAAAACAACTTAATTAATTTTGGTGTAATCTAATTGCTTTAACTTTTCACAATTCGTTAACGAATTTGTTTATTGTTTCATTGGCACATACAATTTTTATTTGGTCAGATAAATTAAATTAGCGTCGGAGAGGTACTGATAAAGCGTCCTCAGACTAATTTTCATCTGTGCAATAAGTGTTATCGAATATTAAAAATTAAACAACTTTTACGTTTTTATTAAGTATTTAAATATTTCTATTCTTAGAAGCTCGCCAAAACTTCTCCTAATGCTGAAATACATCTTGATGATGATAATTAGTAGGTACAATGTCAGCTCTTCGCTGAGCTTCGAAAAGTTGATTTTACCAACATTTTTTTCTTTCACCTTTCACTATTCGCGATCTCTTGTTCTGTACACAGGCTTCGACATTGGAACATATGTATGTATGTATTTACTTTTAGCCTTATTTAATTTAGACTAGATTTTATAAAACTAATTTTATAATAATGTATTCGTAAGAAATTCAATTGTACTTCCAAAGACACAAGTGCATGTCTTCACTTCACTAATTAATAACACCGAGTCAATCAAACTCCATGGAAACATCACACATTCTAATATAAGTAGCTTTCAAAATAAGTGAGGTCTGAATTACGCCCAAAATATTGGTCTCTCACCTAAAAAATATCGCGATATATTGAATCGGACCTCTATTCCTTTCGATGGCCTTTGCAAATAATATATCGATCAATGTGTAAGATATTTCAATAAAACATAGAAGAAATAGATGTGTGAATATATTCAATCCATGTCTCTTTCTAGACCTCTCTAACCTAATATGTATTTTACCATTTGATCAAATTGGATTCAAACTGTCTTCTTTACCTCGAGCACAAGTATATGAGTGGCACAAGGCATTATATGAATGTCGTAAAGTTATCAAGAATTTGCCTCATGCGACGGCCTGAATGACGATAACATCGAAAATTTTAAAGAAGCAGTACTTGAAAAGTGTCGTGTTGACATCAACATCTCTTATGGGTCGGCTCGACACATACTATTGATAAATGTTGTTAAAAGACTTTTGCAAAAACGCCTTCAAGTTGAGGCGTTTGACAAGGACCGAAGTTTCAAGTTCCCATCCTCTGAAAAGGCTGAGTCGTTGTATTTTTTCACGTTCAGCTGGCAGCTCATGATTCGATGGCATGATAGACATCATGATATTGTTGGATATAATCACATTATACTTAGCAGACATTGAGGACTTTCCTAGCCGAGGCTTTAATTAAAATTTACAAACATGTTTTCGTATTTTTTCCGGGTCAAATTTGATTTCAATTTGGTATACCGTTAAATATATGGCGAAGTGGCATGTTTTCTTGACTATATTGCAGTTTAGTGCTACAATTCGTTCCGAATCTTTATTACCGAAATATAAGTTATTTAAATTGATGTCCCAATAAAACGAAGCGTGACTGTTTCGCTTGGAAAAATTCTATATTCCTTCTTATACTATTCTGAAATTACATATCGTCACCTGAAATTCAAAATAACGTATCATCAAAAAATTCGAAATTGAGTGTCTTATTGATTATGATTCACTACTTCAAATTACAAACATAATAATTCATATGTCCAACATTTTCAGGTTCTGCGCTCAGATATGAACCAGTTTTAACCAATATTAAAAATTTGTTTCACTCATGTTCCATTTTATGTCGTGTTTAATTCATGCCACTGTAAATTTCCGAAAATGTTGTTACGTTATTTTGCATTTCAGGTGACGATATACTCTTAATTAAAAGGACTTAGCATCAGCATTTAATTGCTGAAATTGCAAAGTGATAAACATTCATCTCCTTCTCTAAGGTAATGCAATTAAATTTGAAGTATTTGAATGTGTTTTCAATTTTATTGATAGAAGTATTAATTTGAAATTTATAGTGTCATAAAAGTGATGAAAAACGTGCCAGGAGATCATTTTATTAAAAACTCTTGTATTTGAATTGAAATCAAACTCAAGGTTTTGATTGAACCTTTTTGCCAAAATCTTGCTGTTAAAAGGGCTGGTAGAACTTTTATTTTCAAGCGGATTTTATGACATGATTGTAGCGAAACATTAGCTAATGGTTAGATGTTCCCGGAGTCTAAGTCGTAATTCTTTTGCAATCGTCTACTTCTTTCAAGGCTAAGTTTCGAATTTTACACAGCTCTTTTGCAACTAAAATGATTACATATGGATCTACAAGTTTGCAGACACTCTTTATTAAAAAATGAGAGATGTAATGCTTCTACTTATCATTGAATTTTATTCAAGAATCCAAATTTGAAGCAAATGAACTATCGTGCCAATCAACGAGTTCCGTAATTCCTTTAATTATAATAGGGGCGCATGCTAAGAAATGCAAACCCACACATTTCCTTTGGGTCAGCAAAAATAATTTGTGATATTTATTAAGTAGAAAATGCATAAAATAAGCTCACAGTTATATTGAAAACTTTTATTTGCTAATGATTTTTAGCAAAGTTGCCTGTATCTCTTTGCTAATTTTATACGCTTTCATCACTTGGCAAATATGTTTGTGTATGTGTTTATTTGGGTAAATGTATTTGTTCACGAAGAGTTTTTATGGGCTTATCTGCATTTGCGTTAGCGGAGCGCAGACGAACTTTGCACATGCAAAAGTTTTCTATTCGGTTGCTCATTTATAATCAATTGCGCCGCTGAGGCAGCAGTTTTACACAATTTTCCCGAGTTTGCAAGTAACTGAAAATAAATACCGACGTGTGCGAGTCTCAAAGAGAAAGAATTTCTAACGAAGAAAGAACTTAAATTTTTGGTGCTTGCTTTCTAAGCTGTAGGTAATCAGAAAGTTCTTGTTTGATTAGGCTTTCTTTATAATGAAGTAGTGCATAAGTAGTTGCCTCAAACAAACATGCGGAGCTGGAAGGGAGCTCCGATGGCTAGGCGGTAAATTCAGTAATTAGCAAGGTATGTACTAAGCATTTTTTTAAGAATGATAGTTATATTCCTTATTCATCTAATATGTTAACCGATTAGCAAAAGATCGTTGGAGATAATGAGAGTGTCCAGTTTCATTAACATATTTCAACTAAAATCAGAGATATCTCCTTTATATGTATACAGTCAATTAGACAAATAAGTTAGTGTAAATATCATATGATTGGGGGGATATATGTATATACATATATTTACCAAGCAAAAGGTTCTTACACAGTAATTTCCTGTTTAAAAAGTAAGAAATTTTGTTAAAGTGGAAACGAGTTTACTTTAAAAAAGTAAGAAAGGGCTACGTTCGGGTGCAACCGAACATTTTATATACTCAAGATAATGTTACGTACTGAATTTGTTTGGAATCGGTTGAGAAAAATCGCCAAATTTTTTACCCAACTCCAATAAAGACCTTACTTACATTTTCGGGTGTAAAATTGTTTGCCTTTGGTTATTGTTCACCTTGCTTTTAGCAGTCTTGAACAGCACCGTGGATGTGATTATCATCCGATACCACTTATTGTCACATTATTGGCAAAAATTCCTATAAGAATTACCCTAAGCTAATTTGGCCAACACATCTTTGGTGATCAAGTGCCAGCTTGCACGGGCGAACGGAGTGATAGACAGTCATCTGGTTTTCAACACCTCTTGTCGTGCTGATTATTTATATACATATATCCATGTATATATGTATCTCGATTAGTTTTAGGTGGTACATACAAACGTTATGTAAACAAAACTACTATATTCTGTGGGAACATATTGCAAGAGTATAAAAATTGCATAAGTCTCATCTGACGTCTGCTTGATTGGTTGAAGTTGATTGAAAATTTAATGATTCCATCTCTTACGAAGTGCCAAGCAACATTTAAGCCAATATAATATCATTTCAGAATACCTTATGAGTTTTGAAATCATTTAAGGTGACCAAAAGCAGCTATTAAATTTGAATCTTCTAAATAAAATATTTTTTTAATTTAGAATTAGGAATTTTATTTATTAATTTTTCCACTTTGTTATTATTTTGACAATTTTTTCCACACATCAGTTTGGAATTCAAATAACAAATATTAATAAATCAAAATGCTTGATGATTAATTTCTTATTGCCTTCAGGGCGTATACGTAATCTCAAATTAACCAGAGATTTTGACAACTAAAATTCATTGACTCTTTCATTTCAATTCTATGGAGCAAGATGAGATGTTGCTTAGAGGCGGGAATCCAAGTTTCACTTTACCTTATATTCACATTTTAAATTAGAATGGCATCATTCCACATGGTCTACTGGGCGTATACGCAACATTACATTTACAATAAGATATATTTCAACTCTGTGGTCACAAGCTAAATTAATAGATTTTTACTCTTGTTCCAGTTAGTTAGGTTAATTTCGTCATGAAATACATTTGGATATTCTTCGTCCAAAACTTCAAAGAATCATATTTATGTTCGTTTATAAACTTCCTTATCCAGTCGAATAAGAAACTATATACCCCAGGACAATTTAGGATTGTTTTTTTAATACATAATTAAGAAATTTTAAAATTTAAATTTAAAAGAAATTTAAGAAAACTACATATATAATAATAAAAAATAAATGACTTTTCGTGAAGTGCAATATTGAAATTGAATTGGAGCGGGAGTAAAAGTCCTGAGCTGATTTTTAATATAAATAAAAAAGCGAATATGTATAATTTAACTCGGGATGGCTTGTTATCATAGAAAGATTACGATCGTCAGAAAATTCGAGCATTTGGAATGCAAATGGGGCTTTGAACAAATATAGCTTTTTTGAAAACATTTTTAATTACTTCCGCATTAAAAATAGTCTAAAACAATTTTTTTCTTAATGCCCGAAATCCATCTAGATACGCTATTTACCCCTCTAAAAGTAAAAGTGCATATAAAACGTGGAAATAGCAGCGATACCATCGCACTAAATTATTTTGAAATAATCACCCACTGCTAAAGGGGCAATAAAGCACTACAGTTTAGGTATCCCCAGAAAAGTAAAGAGAAGGAAGCTCTGGAATATAGGTGGGAACCTTTTTATGACCTTTCGTAATGTAAAATGTACTAGATTTGGACAATGCTTTAGCAAAATGAAAAATTGCGCAAATTAGCAAAGGAAGTTTAACAACTAAAAGTAGTTCTAAATTAGATATAAGGGCTACATTGACATTTCTAACAATATCGGTAAAGAACGTTACTATTCTGGCATGCCTAGCAATCATTCCCCATACATTAGGAGTATGAGAATTTATCTTAGAAAAAATGTTGTGAAATCGGTCAGGGAGAATTATTACTGGGCGCTTAAGTTCTGCCAGAAGAAAAATTTATATTTTTCAGAGCTATGCCCCCACTGACCAAACTGATTACTCTGATTATATATGATATGTATGATATGACATTGCTATTTTGTTGAGAGTTTAATAATCTAACAATAACGGCTTCGAAAATGTTGTTTATACAGCTTTTAAAGCCAAGATTTGTCTGGCTCCGCCTTCCCTTATTAGAAGAGCCGTTAAGTGGATACGCTGAAACATAAATTGATTTAATCGTATTTGCATATCGCGAAAACTTATAATCCTCTTTGCTACTTAAGAAATAAAATAATTTCACATATCAATAGTGACTATTGTTTTTTGATAGCAGATCTAAAATAAAAATTACGGAAATACAATATTTCTAAACTTAAGTAAAAATCAGCTAAGTCTGCTTCAAAACAATCAACGGAATTAGCATATTTAGATAACCTTTAAAATGGACATGCAGAACGACTATTACGATTTGTTGGGATAATGCGATGTTGAGCGAAAAGCGAAGGACGAAATTTTAAATTTTATTGAAGACTGTAAATGGGATATGTTTGGAGCTTGTAACGCAATTAAAAAAAACGAACTGAGGAAAAAGGATTAAGAAGTCAGTAAAAAGGAAAGATAATAGATACTGTACAAATTTATCTGAAAAAGCTCAAATCGCTTCTGAAAAATGAGAAATGAAAAAACTTTTTAAGTTATCTAGAGAAATTAACGGAAAAAAATTATGTGGTAATATATAATATACGTACAGTGGTGGCCATAACATATGCAACTAATACATTATTTTAGAAAAAGTATATTTATCTCACTAATAATCTTTGCAGACTGTTGATTGAACATGAAATTATAATAATTTGGTATTTTTACTTTTAATTAACGTTTTTAAACCAAAAAATTTCATTCATAAAAAAATAATAAAATTTGAATTCCGATTTCAACGCTTAAATTACGTGGACAAAACAAATACAACTCAGAGTTTGAGTTCAAGTAACACCATTATATCGGTATTTTTCCGTTACTCTTGAGCTTTCATATTAAAAATTATGCAGTATCATTCGTTTTTGTAAATAAATTCTTGCGTTAATTCAGGCAAATCAACACGATTTTAGTTTTATTGAAAATGGCAAGAGGCAATTTTGGAGTTGAACTTCGTATATATAGATTTGTATATATAGAAAAAGGTGAGGGCATCCTGGTCATTGAAAAAATTAGCTATTAGAGATGTGGGAGCAAAATTTTTTCAAGGTCATAAATGTTATGCTTGATAAAAATTTTGAAGAAGTTTCAATTATAAAAATACGTAAAATATAGTTTTCTTGCGGCACAGATTGCGGGAGCATAGGACCGCACTACGCAACGATCGATGTACCATACTTTTTAAGAGCGGTAGGACGACAAAAAATTCAATATCTTTGGAATGGTATAAATGAACAAATTTTTTTTTTTGCAGATTATTAAATGTGAATATTATCCGCGTTGTGTCACATACTCCTCATTTTTGTTAGCGTGAAGAACAATTAAAAAAATTTCAATTGTTTAACAAAAAAGTATGTAAAATATTTTATCTAAAAAAAGCACCATGAAAAAATATGTACATATAATACAATGTAAAATATGTATAAACCAGCACGAACATTTTTCTTTGGCTTAAAAAAATTTCATAGATTTATATCCAATAGTTTATGAGAAAATAATTTTACAATTTTAACGTCTTCTAAATTTCAACCTTCAACAACTTTAACAAAAAAAGAATTTTGACGAAATATTTATATCAGGTACGCGTCTGGTCCCCCTCCAAATGAACTGCTCATTTTCGAAATCGGTAATTTTGCGAAATTTCCCTTGATCACTTGACGTAGGTTGGACCCAGAAGGTATATCAAAGCCATCAAATCGCCTTAGAAAAGCTGTATGAGTGAATAATATGTCCTAGATTGTGTTTCGAAGCGCCGGTTGGTGCGGTTTTCAAAACCTACATCGGAAAACGCTATCAGGCTAGGTTCTCCATTGGAATACTTGATAAGCTAAGCATTTTTTTACACGCAGTGCGACAGACAAGCGTCCTGTTGACTACATTATTCATTACAGATCATTACATTATTATTATATGCCAGTAATACTTGTTTTCTTAACATTAACGGTGCGTCAATCAAGAAAGTTTCGCAATTTGTTTACCCAGAAGGCATACTGTCAGTCAGTGGTTGGCAATTAACTCATGGACATTTATGGTAAACACAAAAATATTAAGCTTTAAGTTAATTAACCTTCTTCATCTTACTGGAGTTGACATAAAACCATAACGGCAGTGCATTTGGAAGAATTCCATAATGTTATATTTAGGTATAAAGAACATCTTCTTCCCTTTTCTATGGCTGTGAAACTTGGTTATTTACTTAAGAAAATTTTAAAGCTTTTGTTAATCGCAGTCTAGGAAGAATTTTCAATATCTGGTGGCCAAGGCGAATATCTAACAAGACCCCATGAAATCATTTAATGAAATGAGGTCTTCAGTGAGCAAAACAAAGTTTGAAACTTTGAAATGAAATAAAAGCTGAATGAAGAAATTAATTTCTGTTACGCCAATTATATCTTGTAAGTTCGAAAAAATGTGTTTTTTGTTAATTTTTTTGAAAAGGTTTTTATTGAATATATACATAAAATATAAGGACATTTAGCAAATTTAACGTATTCTAAGAATTCATATTTTATTAATAAAAATATTGGGTTCCGTCGTTTCTGTAGAAGATCTCCTGAAAGTCCTCCACAAAAAGGTGTTTGACGGTGAGGAAGATATCTCTGATCCAATTTATCTGAAATAAAAAACAAAAGTATTACTTTAAGGGTTGATAAATACAGGTAATGATTGAAGAAATAGTAAAATTTTTGATTTTATACAAAATGGTGGCTTCCCAACAAAAAAATCTTTTGTTTTATTCCTTCGCTCATTACGTGAAAAAAAAATCTAAGAAGATCCTGTGAAAACTTCAAGTAAATCGGTGAAGTCGTTGCGGAGAAATATTCCTCACCGACTTTGAAAACATCGTTTCAAGAAAAACGCATTTAAGGTCTTACCGCTATTCCGTGTTACGGTTTCGCCTACTTTCAAACGCTTGGAGATGTCTTTACAAATACGCTCATTACTCTGAAGCTATGAAAATGATTGATTTTAGAAACGTCTTCCGGTACTTTCCTCACAAAGGGAGCTCAGTGTGTTAACATCCACCGAACTATCTTTCTGGAAAAAGATTTTAGTCTTTATTTGGTTCAATAGAAAGTTTTAATAAAAAATTTTCGCAGCGTCTTAGTTGTATTTTCTAAAGCAGTTCTACATATTTTATTCACGCTTATTCAATTAACTTTCCTACATAATATGCACTCATTACAAAACACTTCAATCGGTACTTGAAAATTCTGATTTAGTTTAATAACGAAGAGCGCAGCACCACGTCGCTTTCAAAGGATAATTCACAAAAAAGGAAAGGGAATAAATAAAGTCGGCTATATGTAGTATAAGTACATACGTAAGTATGTATGTATGTATATGTCGCCATTGAGAACAAAACTAGCGGCATCAGTGAGCAACAAGGCGGCGGCGGCGGTGGCTGCGGCTGTGGCGATGAATAACAGCCTGCAGCGGACCGCAGCGGCAAAATGCCAAAAAGGATGTAAAGGCGAGCGAGTTGAACACGCCTTTATGTAAGTCCTTTAATAAGCATGGCCAATGCACGAGCACATGTGAACCGCATGCAGCGGCAGACATTAGCGTACGCCTTTGGCTGCGCGCTCGCGTATGTGCAGTCACGCGCAACAAAAACAACAACAAATAACCGCATATCATCATATACTCGTATGACTTTGACTATGTACATGTGTCCGCACATGAGATGGTGTGAGTAGGCGAGCGTGTGTAAGTGGGGAAGTGTAACGAAAATGCAAATTTCATTTCGCTTTTATTTTTGGGCGTTGCTATTGCCAAAAGGCGCTAAGTGGGTCGGCAATCAACATATTAACCGTTCCACTTCGTTGCACTCTCTTGACGGCAGCGGTCCCCCGTCAAGTCTCTTTGGCTTCACACACATTCTCTTGTACTTGTTTTCGCTGTAGCTTTTGCTTTTCCTACGCAAACTACTTGTTGTTGCTATTGTTGCTCATGCCTCCCTCAATTTTTTCGCTCTGTCCTTTACGAACCGGTTCCGGTTTTTATTATATTTTTTATTGTTGCGCTCTGCGCTTCCTCCGCTGTCATATTGCGTGCAAATATCCAAGCAGTTGCAGATTTCAAGCCTTGTTTTCACTCGACAAGACTGCATAAATACGAGATTTTTACGATGGCGTTTTATATGCGATGCCAATTTTGCTGCAACGCCCCGAAAGCGCATGAAAATCCTTTTTCATTTATGCTTCTGCAATCATGCTCTTTGTACATGTTCATTCACGTATGCATGTGTGTGTGTGTACATTTTATTTTGATTGCAAAATGGCGATATATACGAGTAAATTGTGTGTTGTGCAAAACTCTGTGTTTGTATATGTGTAATGATACGCTTGAAAAGCCTACAAGAGCTTTCTGCTTTGATCTGAATCTTATGTTTTTCTCAAAACGCTCTCAATTTCACTTAAAGACTAATATGTGTAATGTTTTAATGTGCTTATGAACTTGAAGGTCCGCGAGAAAGTTCTTCTTATTTCTAGAACCGTGGGTCGGTTTGGGCTGAGAAAAAAAATTGTACCAATTGCTGCTACCCTTTGCGAGGTATCGCCAGTTGTACAGACAGTTCCATTAGATCGTCTCTGCATAAGGGAAGGGATCTCGCCAAGAGAGAGATATCAAATTTTGTTGTAGAATTAGCACCTGCTTACAATAGTTATTTCGTGCTTGATTTTCAGACTTTGGGTATCATTATACAATACCCTGAACTTAATAAAATAAATGTTTGTAACATTGACGTATCTTCGGATGCGAGGAATATTCATATATGACTTTCAGATACTTTGTTTTGCCCCTCTCACCACAAGATCCACCTCCTTTGCTTTTTTAGATGGAAAAGGCTGTGCTTACGGCTCTGATTAAGACCTATGTTGTATATGTATACCCCGGTAGCATTGTACTTTTAGAGTAGACGATAGCACTGCAGTTCAGATTAGCGGTACGCATAACTTTTTCCAGCATTATTTTGAAGAAGGCACACGAGTCTAAAGTCTCGTTTCATAATCAACTTTCGATAAGCGATGCCACAGTCAAGTTATTTACACACTTTTGAAAACCCTAGCGTAAGATGATGCAAAACGAAAACGTACATATATATGCAGTACCAACCTGAGATCTTTCCGAAAAATTTTGTGTTCATAAAATCTCATTCTTATATTTTCTTATCAAAATCACTACCAGAGTTGGCATGAATACTCTGTTGATGTTCTTATTACCGATAATTTAAAATTTATGAAATTTTTACATTAAAGGTAAAATAATTGGTCTAATATCGCATTTCGACATGAAACTTTACCGTTCAGCAAATATGTAATTTTGAAAGTATCTGGATTATAGTATATCGGTCAACAATAAAAATTAAATACCATAACCAAGGTTTATACTCCCGTTGAAAAATGGTGTTTGGTATTACTCGCAAGGTTTAGCTTAATAAAAGCCATATGATCTCTGAAGACGATGTAGCCAGTATACGCTGTTTTGAACCAAATAATCGACTAATATCGTCTGCATATGCATACTGTCTTAAAAAATTAGCGATATTGAAGCCGGACTGAAGAGCTGAAAGAACGATAATTGGTGTATCGTCCTTGTTGAATGATTAAACGATGCGAACTTTACAGCCTGCCTAGTAGTTATAGAGGGTGATCCAAGTAGAGGTACTTTTTCTAATGGCCTGTTTTTACAGATCACGCGTGAGTCGTACCATGGTATTTCTGTTCAGTACTGTTTGGCATTTCATCATTGAAAAGCTTACCTTCAACAACGTTTACAAATTGTTCAACTTTTTTACGAAAATTCACGTTCTGTAAATAATGTGTTTCGCGCGAGTTATGTTTTGAAAATTACAAAAATGTATTATATGTATAATTTTTTTGAAGTGTAAATTTTCGTTCATCGCAGCTTTGGATCATTTCATTGTAATTGGCATTTTTAACTAGCAGAGTATCTTTAGTCAACTCTTGCATATACGTTTTATTATTATATTTAAATATACAATTATCATTAAAAATACAATTTTCACTTAATTTTAATTTTTTTAGCAATGTATTAGCTTTGTATCGATAATGTTTAGATTCTAACGTTATTATTTCCTCATCTATTTGATCAATTTGTAAATTATTTCTGTTTGGCATTGGTGTGATTAACTTTAAATCGGTAGATAAATATGTTTTTGGTACTTGTATAGCAAGAATGATAGACTCATTTTTGTATGTCAAAACTCGTACTTTTGCAAGTTTTAGTCTATACAAATCTATCTTAAAATAGTCGATTTCGTCTTTTGTTAATATTGCTGGGTGTACAAGGTTATATTTTGCTGCTGCTATATTGTTTTGTATTTCTTTAATTTTTTCCTCTAAGTACCTTAATTTGTTCTACGGATCATTAAAGAAAACATGCTTCATTATTTCACTGTTCTCTGTGTGTATTTGGTTCAATGAGTTCGATACTTGCTTCCTGCAATTTCTTTCTTTTCTATTGTACTCTTCAATTTACATATAGAGAGACTATTATTAAAATGGTTGTTTATCAAAATTTGTTTATATAAATTGATTATCTCATTGTGACTATTTCCTTCTACTATCCTTAGTTAGATATTATTGAGAAAACACTTCGGTGAGGAGATAATTTCACGTATTGGGCAGGTCTTTTGGGACTATCCCGCTTGGAGCAAAACATCATGCGTTTCATTCGACAGTTACCTGTGAAATGCTCGAACGAGTCATCGAAAATTGAACTCAACGAATAGGCCATCTGAGACATAGCCGCGGCCAAAATTTGAAAGAGATAATCTTCAAAAAATAAATGCCAATCTTTCGAATGATAATAAACATTCCCCAATACTATTGAAATTTCTATGTTTTTTCTTTAAAAAAGAAGTGAAGCTCGAAAGGAATAACCATAACTAAATATATCCATATCCACTTTTTTATATGAATGTGTCATATAGATACTAATAAACAAACCATAAATATTCTTAACTTATAAGTTAAGAATAGTAACCCAGTATTGCGCATTTTTTCAGAAATTCTGGTAGGTGGAATCTTTCTTTAAAAGATGCAAATATGCGGAAATATTCGTTATGTAAACTGTAAGCTTTGATATTTGAATTTCCCCATAAAAAGTAACACACGGAAAAAACGTAAAAAATGCTAAAATTGCTTAAATAAAATTGTGCAATAAAGCATTAAAAATATTGCGCTCTCCTTCACTGCGAATTTAACATAATTTTTGTATGTTCCTTGTGTGTGGAAGAAGTAACATCTTATGCCGAAGTCTTAATGGCCACTGCGCTCTTTTTCCCTATGTTCAAAGTTATGCTCGCCTGGCACTTAAGCTAAACTCCCGCTTGTCTTATCCGCACTGATATAATAATAAATGCTGCATCATTTTCAACTCTCTCAATGCTGAAACTTAAGAGTTTTATTTATGAGTTGAAATTACTTTCGTTTAAGAAAAGTGCCATCTATGGCCGTGGCGGCATCAAGTGCTGCTATGGATTCGAGGCACTTTGCCAGCCAACTAACATTATCAGATATTTGTTAGAGGATCCTTGTTGTTGTTGTTTATTTTGTGACGTTCTACGCCTTTCCAGCGCTAATTTATCACCGTGTGCCAACGTTGACTCATTCACATAAATATCAACATGGACTAATAGTGGAGGTGAGACTATTTCGAGAGCTGTAGCATGAACTAGTTTCAAATTACTTGCGAACTGGTTGAAATGGAAAGCGGTACCAATAACAGATAATTTTTACAAGAAAGTGAACTTGCATTCTACTCGAAAGCAGCATTAGAAAGCTATTAGATGAAGAGAACTCAACTCAAATAATTTTAACAGCTTGAGTTGTTATCGATAATTCAACATTACAAAATTTCAACTCAACTGGAGTTGAGGTGTAAGCCGAAACAGGGATAAAAATTTAAAAATTTTAACGGGATTAGGGTTGAGTTGTAAGTGGCAATAAAGGTACATATTTTGATAGTTGCAAATAATAAAATTAATTTAAAATTGAACTTTAATTCTACTAGTCTAATGTTTTCTGCTGGAAATCTCTAGTTACAAACAAGTATTTTATTGGACTAGTTTGACGTTTCAGGTTAGAGTGGATATAACTATGTGTATACAGCCCCATGTATAATATATAAGAATTTGTAGTGATGGAGGAGATGTCTGTGCCTAAGCACAAGGAGCGT
Source organism: Bactrocera neohumeralis (assembly GCF_024586455.1). Lineage (NCBI taxonomy): Eukaryota > Metazoa > Arthropoda > Insecta > Diptera > Tephritidae > Bactrocera > Bactrocera neohumeralis. Next base: position 33,468,681 of record NC_065920.1, read on the forward strand.
CGGCACCTGAAGTGTCAACCATGTTTGCCAGTTAGAAGTAGTTTATTTTAGCGCAGCTCATTAAAGCGATAATTTTAAACTCGCAAATTTTGCTATCAACATTGGTGTCTGTATATAGACTACTGTGTTTATGCTGTTTGCATTTGTGCAAGCATACTTATAGCGCTGGCAATTAAGTGACTACACCTTGGTGTAAGATTTGGTAATTTTAATAAAGAAGCTAGACATTGTTCTTAGCTAGGCATGCATTTAATGCCTTCGCCAGCAAGATTTAGAAACTGTTATACTCGCCTGCAAGTATTTTAAGCACGCCGAAGATAAGTGTAATATATTTCATATCTTCACTATATATTTATATTATAAATCTGCTCACAAAAAACACTGCACGAATTATATTAAAGCGCCACGCATAAAATTATGCGCTCTTAACATTGAGTTGAACGAAATTGCGCTGCTATTTAAATTTGTTCGACGCCGTGAATAACCTAGAGGAGTTTTCTCTGCCTCCATGCTTATATTATTTATACGAGTACATTGCGCCGTCTTGCTCATTTGATATGCATCTTTTTATTTGTCGCCAGGTATTAAACATAAAAAATCAATTTACCATCGTTTCACAAAGCAGCTCTTAAACCAAAATAATTTATGCAAGCAAAATTGGGGAGCGAAAGGAGATTAAAAATTTCTTATTATTTTATCTGTTCTACTATGCATATTCGCTCTATTTTTCGTCCTTTACTTCAATTCCGTTTTTGTGAATAATATTTGTGGTAAAGAGCAGTATAATTAAGGTTCTAGTCTTAAGACCTCCGGATTTATATATCACGTCATACATATTAATATATAAAAAGTCCTTATAATCGGCTGTGGAAGCTGTTCACATATGGGGCCGTCCTAAACTCTGAACTAAATTTCTACTGAACTAATAAAACCGAACCAGGAGTGAAGCCACCGCGAACCAGTGCCAGCACACATGAATTTATTTGCTGTGATCATTTGCGTACTTTTCACACAAGATAAAAAATGTCGGACAATTCCAAAAATTTATGAAAATTAAAACATAAAACGGGAAATACACATTTTTCTTGACACATTTCAGGACAAGATGTTTATCAGAAATAATTTTTACAAAATATTACCTCAATAGTGTCCGTGTCGTGTTATCGAAACTGGTTTCGTATGAAAATATTAATGAAAACTTTGCATTTGTGAAATTTGTTCGGTTATGGGTTGTGTCCGGTTATAAGGAATGCCCGCAATGAGGAATGTCACTATATATGACTCAGTATGCTTCAAAACCACTTCGTTATGAAATAAAATTAATTAATTAATATAATTACAATAAATTTCTGTTTTCCTTTGATAAAATATATAGCATTACTTTTTCAAATCTTTGAGATATTTTTTTGAATGCCATCTGTAGCTTTGTTTCAGAGTGAAGCTTAATTTATCTTAATTTTATTTACCATATATTTAAGTTGATATCAGTTTCCCGCCAAAACTTCTCACAACAGCCTCCAGTTTGAAAGAGTAATAAGAATCGTTCTACTAAATACAAATTTTGAAGTTTGAACTAAACTTAAATACATTGATGGTGAACTGAAGTGGAATTTAGCCTGCCGAGAGACCTTCGGTAACGGCATATTGTAATTTTTATAAAATGAACTTATATATTTATATCATGAAATATAGACATAACTTTAAAGAGATCTGCCCCCGCCACGATGTCAAAACCTTGGCGACTTTAACAGCAGGGTAGGCACAAAAGTATTTTTGGGAAAACAGTCGGTAAATTCAGTGTTCACGAGGAATAAAATGGGTTGAGGCTGATCGACTTCGCCGGAGCCCTATATATGTTTATCTGTAGCACTAGATTCCAGCGTAGAAAAATTCACAAAGCTGTCTAGCTGTTTCCGGATCGAGAAGCCACCAACGAGATCAATCATATTGTGATAGATGAAAGACATGTATCCAGTGCTTTCGACGTGCGTACGCTCCGAGAGCATTCACCAGCCACTCGGTAAAAGGGAAATGTGGGACGGTCTTTCAAGCTCCTTACGTACAGTTGCAACCGAAACCATTGATTTTAAGAAAAGGTAAAAGAACAGCTGGTACGATGAGGAGTGCCGTGTCGCAGTGGAAAGAAGACATTCTGCCTATCTCGCAAAGTTACAATCGACACCTGGGCGATGGGATAGATACTGAAGAAGGAAGCCAGACCCATTTGCAGGCAAAACAAGAGAGAAAGCAAAATGCGTGAGTGTGCTCTGCCCAAACCACAAAAAGGAAGACTCCACAATCTGCGCCAACTACCGAAGAATAGGTGTCCTCAACATCGCATACAAGGTTCTATCGAGCGTATTGTGTGAAAGGTTAAAGCCAAGGCCAGATACTCAACATGCGCCAAATCTTGGAAAAGGCCCGCGAAAAGAGAATCGAGACACTTCACTTCCTCGTCGATTTCAAAACTGTTTTTGACTGCACGAAAAGGAGTTGCCTTTATGCCGCGTTGTTTGAATTTGGTATCCTCGCAAAAAAATACAGCTATGTAAACTGACGTTGAGCAATACAAAAAGCTCTGTCAAGATCGGGAAGGACCTCTCCGAGCCGTTCGATACCAAACTAGGTTTCAGACAACGCGACTCCCTATCCTGCGACTTCTTCAACCTGCTGCTGTAGAAAATAGTTCTAGCTGCAGATCTTAATTGAACAGGTATAATCTTTTATAAGAGTGCACAGCTGCTGGCATATGCCGAAGCTATTAATATCATTGGCCTTAACAACCAGGCCGTTAGTTCTGCTTTCTCTAGATAAGGCAGCGAAGCAAATGGGTTTGGCCGTGAACGATGGCTTGGCTCTCACGTTATGTTGACAGTCATAATTTTGAAGTCGTAGATAATTTCGTCTGCCCCATCACCAACAATCTCGGAAATCCAACACAGCATAACTCTTGCCAACAGGTGCTACTTCGGACTGAGCAGGCAATTGAGAAGTCTCGACGAACGAAGATCAAACTCTATAAGTGACTCATAATTCCCGTCCTGCTATATGGTACAGAGGCATGGATGATGACAGCAACTGATGAGTCGACGTTGCAAGTTGTCGAGAGAACGGTTCTACGAAAGATGTGTGGCCCTTTGCGCTTTGGGCACGGCGAATATCGCATTCGATGGTACAAAGCGCTGTATGAGATATACGACGACGTTGACATAGTACAGCGAATTAAGATACAGCGTCTGCGCTGGCTAGGTTATGTCGTGCGTATGGACGAAAATGCTCCAGCTCTGAAAGTATTCGCCGCAATACCCGCCGGGGGAAGCAGAGGAACGCTTCCAGTCTGATGGAAAGACCAAGTTGAGAAGGACCGCTTGAAATTTCCAATTGGTGCCACGTTGCGAAGGAAAAACGACTGGCGCGCTGTTGTTAACTAGTTTAGTAAAGAAGAACAATTTTTGGTTATAAGGTGGCATACACTAAAGGCATTATTCGTGCATAGTTTAATCCCGTTGTTTTAATGGCTTCTTGAATTGTGTACTGGAGAGCAAAGAATCAAGTGTAATTTAAAATTGTGCTATATGGGAAGTAAGCGTAGTTATAGTCCGATTTCGATTTTATAACGTGACATAGAAATATGAAAAGAATGCGAATTACAAAATTTTGTCGCAATCGGTTAGTCGGATCCCGAGATATAGGATTTCAACAAGTGGGCGGTGCCACGCCCGTCGTAAAATTTTTTACCGCGGCCCTTACAAAGCCTTATCATACATACCATCCCGGCAGAAAATTTTTACGTTTCTTGCATATTTAGTTATTGATTTATGGCGCTTTTAGTAGTTTTTAACAGTACCGGTATAAGGGAAGTGAACGGGGTTTTCATCCGCTTTCATCTATTTTCAAAATATCGGTAAGACTTCTTGTAGTATTCGTCGTGGGCGAATTTGATTGTTGTAGCTGTTGTAGTTTAGGAGATATATAAACTTATTAGAAGGCGGGACCACGCCCACTTTTTCAAAATTTTTCCCATGTGCCACATAAGAGTATATATTATTATAGATTTTCGATTAATGGCGTCTTGTGGGTGTGGCAATGTTACGATTACGCCCATCTACAAACTCTTAATTTTTTCTTTTTACCTGCGTTTAAAGTTCTTTCAAGATTTATTATTTACTCAAGTTACAGCTTGCACGGACGGACGGACGGAGAGACAGACACTCAACCGGATTTCAACTTTTCTCGTGATCCTGATCATTTATATATATAACCCTATGTCTATCTCGATTAGTTCTAGGTGATACGTAAAACCATTAGGTGAATAAAACTACATATAATACTTGTAGCAACTGGTTGCAAGAGTATTAAATGACATGTGTTATTCGAATTTTTTACTGTTTCAAACAGAATAACTCCTTACAGGATTATCTAAAGTGAAAAGATACGTGTTTTAGTTAAAACCTTAACGTAGAATTTGGACGAAGGAACTAAACTGAAATTTCGATTTTTGGCAGACATGTTTTGAAAAAACTTCTTCCCCCAAATCTTCAAGAATTGTATCTCAAAGACCTGTATAAAATTTCACGAAGATCAGTTAAGTAGTTCTCGAGAAATTTTCCCAACCGACTTCAAAAAACACAGTTGCGAGAAAAACGCGTTTAAAGACGGCGCACTTAGCCCAGCTGGCCTTGAGCGCACAAATATTCAAGCCTGTATCTCCGATACTATTACTCGGATCAACCTGAAAATTTAGGACAATATTCTAAAAGTTTTGTAGAACCTAATTAAACAATAACAATAAAACTGGTTTTTAAAACCCGTAAACTCATGTAACTCCATAATAACAACTGTAAAGGAGATACAATTATTTGTCTTTAGTTACAAAATTTATTGTTACAGCTAGGCTTTGTTTGTAGATATCATAGTAGTTCGAAGAAAGGGTTTGAGAATCATATGAGGTTAAAAACATTGCGAGAAAAGGGCGTCCATTTATAGGTGAAGTTTATTATAGTCTATTATACTATATAAGACACGTTACAAGTAAATGGAGGCATCTCAGAAAAATTTCGTGGAAACAGTGCACTTACCACCATATGTTGATGGCTTAAATAATATGTAAGTTATATATAGTATAGCATATAAATAGAAGAACTTGAGAACTGAGGAATTTTGCTGTAGACATCTTTATATGGGTGTGAGCACGTGAGTGTGTGGTCTGAGACTGCAAAATGGCATGCATATAAATTATGAGTTTATGTAGCAAGCTATTACTGGGAAAGTGTAAATACATACATACTACATTTAAATACGATACATACTTATATATATATGGTACATACATAGAATATATTAAATATGCTTCGGCTTGTGCCTAGCAAATGCAAGTATGGGAAAGTATAAAACTGCAGTCACGTTTCATATTATGAAAAAGTTTATGTCTGACCTCCTGGCTTCAATGAAAGCGCATGTGTAATATTTTTGTTGTTGTTCGCCAGAAAAAAAATATATACTTATCAGCACAAAGAGGCTATATATACAAATATATGTGGGTATAATAAATAGAGGTCAAAAGAACATTTCGCCTTAAATTGGCGGGCACCTGCTCATTTCACTTACACTTTTATGAATATCGATGGCGGTCGTTGTATTATTTAAAACATATGAGACATGAATAGTCTCTAACGAAAAAGCAAAATTGTATGGTATTTTCTAAACATAATAGCAAGCCTTTTTTGCGACAAAAATTTTATTAATAATACAGATTTAAAATGGTTACATCTTAGGGCTGATTAACTATTATGACCAAGAAATTTGCCATTAATAATAATTATTAGTTATAGTTAATAGGCATATATATATATAATTTTACATGAATTAATCTATGGAAGATAATTGGTTAATAATTTGGCAAGTTAAAGGATATGTATAGATTAGCCGGTCGGAAATAATGACAGGGAGGTTATTGAAAGCAGCGATTCACTCCTATCAGAACAGTTTCAAACTTGTCAAATTCACGCCGTTTTACCCTACATTTGTTAGTGTTATCAAATTGTAAATAATTAACCGAATTAACAGCTATATCAAGACAATTTTTCTCAAAGTTGTTTGTTCCTACCATTAAATAAGGACTTGTCTAATCAGCTTTTAGGTCAAGTTTTGTCACCTCTCTTCTAATTATAATTACATTGTGACAAAATAGTATTCGGAAATTGTAAGTAAATGAAAATGATGGTATACATTGCGTTTTTGGCTTTAAATTCGCTCACAATCGTGGCCGTGCATAATCCATGATTTGTTCCTCCACAATTCCAGCCGTTTTCGTCGGAAGTTTTCATCCAAATTCCTCAATACGGCCAACTAAAAGTCTTTTTTCACCGTCTGTCCTTCCGAAACAAATTCATGATGCACCACATGACGAATATCGAAAAAACAATAAGCAGCACCTTGATTTTTGAGCGGCTTTCGCGATGATATAATGTGACCGCGTAAGAGTTGACCACACCGATAAAGAAGAGTCCGATGATTGTTAACTTATTTGCATGTTAAACTCATAAATCCATGCCTCATCCTTATTTATAATGTTCTTCATGAATGTGGGACCGGTATGCATACGATCAAGCATGTCCAAAGAAACCTGTTTACGGTACTCTGTTTGAAGATCAGATCGAGGTTAATCTAGTAGACCAATATGCAACGCATAGACCAGTTTTAGTCCTTTGCGATACCAGGTAGAGTTCAGTTGCTAGGTCCTTTAAGATGCATCACAATCGATACCTCCTCCAGTGTATCACACAGTGGAATCCCAGATACTTACAGCGTAGTTTTGCCAATGCGGGAAGGGTGCACAATAGATGCTGCATTGTTACCGTAGTGCCCAACTCTAGAAATTTCCTGCAGTCTTATCGATTTGTCAGCCCCATCCTGCGAGTGTGTGTCGCGATCAGAGAGTGACCAGTTAGTATTCCCATTGTGTTCCTACAATCTCTTCTATCGGGTGGCAATAGTAGTTTTGTGTACCTCTGATCTACCGTTTGCACATTACTTTTGGAGTTTTCCACCGAGGTGGCTCGTTCCATCGGGTTTTGAATTTCCCAATGTTTATCACGTTTTCGGATGTTAGCTGTACTATCTTTGAAAAAAAAGACGGGTCAAGAACGCGTTTCATACCGAAAATATCCACCAAAATCAATCGAACGAATTCGCGAGAGCTGCTTGCCATCTCTCTTACTTTGTTAATATTTTCATCAGTTAAAGAACGTGGCATATCTTCAACGGCTCGGCTTGTTTTTTTTTTATAAAACTGAATCACCGTAAGCATTTTCCAACAGTCGCAATTTTGTAAGAAACACAAAATTTGTTCATTATTTTTATCCATTGTAAAAATCGCAACGCACTACTGAGGTGTACTGACTTAAGCACCTGCTGCAAACAAACTGGTTGACAGACCGCACTCATATTTGGCATAGTAATTAAAGATAGTCCTACCAACTTTAAGTAATCGATTTTTTTGAAATAATATTTACTCGTGAAATTTAAGTACAATTTATGTGTATCTGGATCTGTTAGAACCCTGGGCTGGTGGTGGCGGCATTCTGGCACCTGAGTATGATAGGGTGACACCTAGTCAGAAATGGCTGTCGGGCTAATGTCGAAACTGCCTCCGTCCCGTTAAAACCCTGGCAGGCCTGGGAGTACGTTCCCCCCCCGTCGTCGTTAAGTTGGCGTGGTAGGTGTAAGTTGAGAGGACTCCTTCTTTACGCTGGTCGGCTCTGAACGTATTGCCTCATAAGGGCGTACGTCAACCCTCGCCTTGGCCTCATCACTGAGATAACCTTGGGACCATAAAAGGCGACTACCTTTTTCGGGGACGGATAGCGGCTCTGAGTGGGGACCCTTATTGCATGGACACTTCATTAAACACGGACGAGAAGGTGACGAAGGGAGGTGATGGGGCGTCGAAATCGACACCCAGATATGTCCCAGGCGGGGCTGCTGCTCCCGGGCGACGAAATCGTCGCCAGGCAGCAATAGAACTAAGACCCTGGTAGGAGTCTCCGCATCAAGCGGCAGGATGGGGGAAGCCGGCGCAGATCCGCCGGCAAAAAAGGTAGTGAAGGGTGGAGCCTTCATACGCGGCGGAGTCGCCAGCACTAGTAGAGGAACTTCTGCTAGAATCATGAAGGGCTCCACAGGGGGCATTAGCAAGGGGGCTTTAGCTAGGAAGCTGAAGTCGGACCGTCGATTAGCGGCGAAGATAGTGGAACGCTACGGTGGTGAGCATGCTGGTCAGGTATCTGAGCAGCATGCTAACACGCTTGAGTGGGCCAAGAAGGTGCTTAGAGAGAGCGAGACCGACGAGTCACGACTCGAAGTAAAGAGGCAGGGACCAGCGGTTAAGCGACAAAGGTCGCACGAGGAGAAACCTCCCTCGGCAAAAAACCGAGAACGGGCGCGGCGCCAACTTTCAGCGAGATTGCTAAAGGTGCTGGTGCAAGGGTATTGGGCGTGCTTGACCGCAGCAGGGAGGACGGGGCTATCTCCCATGAGGAGTGGAAGAGAGTAGCGGCGGCTATCTCTTCGGTCTTCCTCAAGGTGGTCAAGGAAAACCCGGGGCCACCTCCAAAATGTGTCAGTGCCGGTTGGCACCATGGGCTGCACAAGCTTACTGGGTGTGCCGATGAAAGATCGGCCATCTTATATAAGAATGCGGTGTCTCTGGTGGGGGAGGTTTGGAAGGGGGCCAGACTGGAGGCCGTGGACAAAGAGGATCTTCCCCTTCGCCCTAGGGCTCACGTCTGGCTGCCAGCTGAACCATCCACTGCGAAAGAGATCGAGGAAATCCTCAGATACTGCAACCCCTCACTCCCCGCGCATGACTGGAGGGTCATAAGGCTGGAGAGAACCGATAAACCATATCGGCAGGTGCTGATAATGCTTAACGCGGAGTCTATCGGTCCTCTCAGCAAAACCAAGGGAGCCATCAGCTATGGGTTCGAAATGGTGGTACTTAAGGTACTCCCAACGGATGCCAGGGCTGATGGCACTCAAGCTGCAGGTGCGGGGGAGAAGGAGGAAGGCGTTAGCGATGGTCAAATGACCTTGGAAAACGACCCAAACCTCTCGGACGTGGCGAGCTCTGGAGGCGGATCGTCGATGGGCGACTCCGTTTTCAGCCTCGAACAATTGTTCGAGGAGGTGAGGGTCGATCAGGACTTTAGCGCTGAACTAGCGCTACTAGAGGAGAGTCTGAAGGATGAAATTCCTCCAGACTAACCTCCATCACGCAAAGGCTGCCTCCGCCAATCTACTGCTTCGTCTGGAGCAAGACGAAGCCGATGTGGTCCTGATCCAGGAACCGTGGCTAACTAGCAACGGTATATCTGGACTGAGGACGAAGAACCATAAGCTGCTGGTGGCCAAGGATGCTGGTAGAAACAGAGCCTGTATGCTGGTCAGAAATGAACTAAGGGTATTTATTTTACCTAATTTCAGCAACGCTGACGTAGTTACAGCAAAGCTAGAGTGCGGCACCGGAAATATCTGGCTAGTCTCGGCGTACATGCCTCACGACGATGAGGTAGAGCCGCCTCCGGCATTACTGAGGAGGACCTTGACTGAAGCGTCCCGGAATGGTGCCGGTGTTATCATCGGTTCAGACGCCAACTCGCGGCATTCAATCTGGGGGAGCTCGGATACCAACACTAGAGGTGAGTCGCTTTTTAACTTTATTGTTAGCGAAAATCTTCGCATATGTAACAGGGGAAATTCTCCTACCTTCGTGACCGTGGGTAGGGAGGAGGTCCTCGACCTCACCCTTGCCTCACACGGGATTGCTCCGCTGATCTCGAACTGGAGGGTTCTCGATGACCACTCGTTTTCTGATCATAGGTATATCGGGTTTAGTCTTGACGGAGAGGGTCCGCCTAGAAAATCTTTCAGAAATCCCAGAAACACTGACTGGGAAGGTTACCGCAGAAGGCTTCGGCAAACTCTTCCACGCGCACCGGGGGTGGGCGCGCTGGCCACCGCCGATGTGGTGGATGGGTGGGTCGAAGCTTTCAGCTCGGCGTGCAACACTGCATTGGAGAGCTCCTGTCCATTAAAAACACCGAAGGGCAGAGGGAAACCTCAATGGTTGACTGTGGAGCTCTCGGAAATTAGGGCGTCCTGTAGGCGCTTATTTAACAAGGCCCGTAGGAGCGGGCTACCTGATGATTGGGTCCTGTATAAAACAGGACTTTCAATATACAAGTCCGAGCTTAGAAGGGCTAAAAGGATATCGTGGAAGAGCTTCTGCGAAAAAGTGGAAGGCTGTCACGAGTCCTCTAGATTCAGGCGAATCCTCGCGAAAAATCCTGTGTCCCTGGGGTATCTTAGGGATGCAAATGGGAAGTGGGCGCCGAGCAGTGAAGAAACTCTACAGATGCTCCTTGATGCTCACTTCCCTACTAACACGTCTTCTATGGAGGTATCTCTCGGAACGTTGCATGCTGACTACACAGCCTTTGTCGGCCTTCTGGATGAGCGTCACTTGACTTGGGCGATAAATTCGTTCAAACCGTTCAAGTCCCCGGGACCGGACGGCATCATACCAGCGCAGCTGCAGCAGGCTGTTAAGGTATCTTGCGGCTGGTTGGCACCGATCTATGCGAACTGCATCAGATTAGGTTACATTCCGGGGGCCTGGAGACGAGTCAGAGTGACGTTCATCCCGAAGGCGGGCAGGGGCTCGCACGTCACGGCCAAGGATTTCAGGCCCATCAGTCTCTCCTCTTTTTTATTAAAAACTTTAGAGAGACTGCTGGACTGGTATTTGAGAAGGCGCATTCCGAGGGACTATCTATCAGGAGCGCAACATGCGTATCGTAAAGGAAGGTCGGTGGACACTGCCTTGCACACTATCGTGTCGTGGCTTGAGGAAGCAATTGAGGCTAAGGACTTCGCAGTTGGGACCTACCTTGATATTGAGGGAGCTTTCAACAATGTCCTGCCAGAGGCAGTCGTAACTGCTCTAGACGGTCTTGGGGTTGAATCGAACCTCAAGCACCTCATTTTCAGTCTTCTGTGCGACAGAGTGGTTGAAACAGAATGGGGCAGCGCGAGCGCGCGGCGGAGGGTAAGCAGGGGAACCCCTCAAGGATAGGTTCTTTCCCCTCTTCTATGGATTCTAGTCGTTAACGACCTTCTCAAAAGGCTGGAAGGTCTTGGCTGCAAGGTTATTGCCTATGCAGACGATGTAGCACTTATGGTGAAAGGAAAGTTTCTAAGCACCGTGTATGAGTTGACGCAGGGATATCTCGGCGTGGTAACAAAATGGGCGGTCGAAAGTGGACTCGCCATAAATCCAAATAAAACAGAAATGGTTTTATTTAGTAGAAGATACAAGATCCCTGAGGCGCCGTTGCCGCTATTGGGAGGTATTCGCTTGCAACCGGCGGATACTGTGAAGTATTTAGGGCTCATCCTGGATAGAAAGCTTTCATGGAAGCCGAATATCGAGGAGAGAGCCAAAAAGGCATCGATTGCCCTTTACTGCTGTAGAGGAGCTATTGGCAAGAGATGGGGCCTCTCACCGAAGGTGGTACTCTGGCTCTATGACATCATAGTCAAGCCCATAATGTTCTATGGAGTCTTCATGTGGTGGAGGGCTTTACAGAAGATCACACTCGCAAAGAAACTTGAGAGCGTTCAACGAGCTGCGCTCATCAGCATATGTGGTGCATTAAAGTCCACCCCAACCATTGCACTTAATGCAATTCTGAACATAACGCCGGTGGATATTGCCGGAAGGTGTATGGCCGCAAAGGTGGCCATTAGGCTCAGAGAGTATGGATTCCTAAAGGAGCGGGTATCTGAACACTCGGATATCCTCACAAGCTTCGACTGCATACCGGATCACCTGGATCATGGAGTCGCCATATCGAACTCCGGTGGCTCCTTCTCTGCACATATACCGACGAGGGAGGCTTGGCAGGGAAGAAGCCGTTGGAGGAGAGGGGCAGCAAGCTTCTTTACGGATGGGTCGAAGCTTGGGGGGAAGGTTGGTGGAGGAGTGTACTGTCGGGAGCTCTCCATAAAATCCAGCTTCAGACTTCCCGACTATTGCAGTGTTTTCCAGGCTGAGGTTGCAGCCATCAAGGTAGCAGCAGATATGCTGCTCAGTAGAGCGTCTAACTTCAGGGAGGTGACCATTCACTCGGATAGCAGAGCGGCGATTCTAGCCTTGAACTCATTCACAGTGCGGGTAACTGCAAAGCTGATGAGCTAGCAAGGAAAGGCACCCTAGAATCACTATCGGTAGAATGAGAACGGGTAGGTGCTCCGGCATCCTTTTGTGTTCTACTACTAGATAGCTGGGCCTCGCGGCTGCTAGGTCAGCGATGGGCCAGCATTAGTACCTGCGCGGTCGCAAAAGACTTTTGGCCAAAGATAGATCGAAGGAGATCTAGGGATCTCTTTGCCCTCAACAAGGCTAGCCTCTCATTAATGATGGGGCTCTTGACGGGCCACTGTCCCATTGGCATACACGCTGTAAGACTGGGAATTTTACCGGACGCCGCATGCAGAAGCTGCTTGGAAGAAGATGCAGTGGAAACTAGCCAGCACTTCCTTCTTGACTGCCCTGCTTTTGGGAGATCAAGACTGAGGCACTTGGGGACACATACTTTCAGATATCCCACCGATCTGGCGGGCATTGAAATTAAGCGCCTCTGTAAATTTGTATTGGATACTAAACGGTTTGCCGATCTCTAAGTTCGAACACGGGAGTTCGAGTTTCAACGGCTTCACAAAGGACTACTTCTAGTCCATGTGCGATCTCCGATCAGCCGTCTTACCTAACCTAACCTAACCTATGTGTCCTTTTTTGTCACAATGTTTAATATAACTCCTCCCTCCACGGAATTATTACTAAATTACCTGATTTTGTCATCTTCAAGTCAGAGTTCCTAATTGATTGATTACCTTAATTATCGATAGTTCTAACAAAATGACTTGCGACCATAATAAAATAAGATTTTCGCTTGAACTCATAGGTGAGCTCTAAGCGCTCATAGGCATCTTAGGTCCCATCGTCTTTCTCTTCCGTCGGGGCGTGGGCGCCAATCAGCGATAGGTTGATGGGGATGTTTCGCCTTCTCACTTTAGCTCGCCTTCAAACGGATGTTCTTTAGCTACCAAGAGTATACCCTTTCTAGGACGGGAAGTTGTGAGCTGATTGAGCCATATGTAAAAGAATCGTTTCTACACATATATCCGCCATATGTGAGCTATCTCAATGAAAACGAGCTAGAGTGTTTCACTCATAATAGTGTATATTTGTGCTTAGAATAGATAAATTTTAGCGAAAACCTGGCTTACCCCCAATATAACTAATATCAGGATTTTCGAACATCCGGCTGACTTTACTGTGTATGATTAGATTTTTAGTAAGTGACAAGTTAATATTATGTGGCATTGATAAAAATAGATAAAAGCTGGTCGATACTACCTCAACTTCCATATACTACTTATAATATGTTTCGTTTTTCTAACACTCTTAATGTGTCTGTCAGTATAGGAGATACATATTTTATATATACCTATATATTAAATTGCTTTGATTTCGATCTTCAGGTTGACGTTTTACACCATAAAGTATTTCTCTGGTTTTTCTTATTATACGTTGCAACAGTATAAAATGTTTGGTTGCACCCGAAGAGGGCTGTTTTTTACCCAAGGAAACCCATTGAACCTCTTAAACATGCAAATGCGATACTAAAACTAATATCATCATGGTCCCTGTAATTACATGTCTTTCGCTTTTTTTGTTTTTTAAAAAGTACCGATGCTGTGAGAAAGGTGAGTTATCTTATTAATGTAATGACGTAATGCCAAAATTTACAGTATTGGAACCTCTTTCAGCATCTTTTTTTGAAAATGATATAATACATATATCGTAATGCCGAAATTCGACAAAATGTGATAATACTACGCGTAACTCGCAAGAATTTCCGTCTTGCTTAAACTATTTACAGGTATATCGGTCAATATGTATAATACGTATATTGTTGGATATGCCATAGTTTTATGCTGAAAATATGCGATATCCATCCCAGAAATACCCCCTCTAGAATATGCAAAATGAATTTCAATAATAGTCCTCACATAACCCATAAATTAAAACTGACCCTTTTGATTGTGATCGTGTTAATCTGCACGTCGAAAATTTTTGAAAAGCTGGCTTGGTCCCACCCTCTAAGAGAATTAATATACATAAGTAGCTCCTAAGCCGCTAAAGCTATAATAACCAACTTCACTCAGGACAAAGCAACCATACCAATAGTGTGGAAATATGTGAATTCGGAATATAAACCCCCCCCCCCCATGGTTTTGTTAAAAATACTAAAGTGCGAAGAGTCTATAGTGAAACGTGTCACAGACATAAAATTTTACATCGAGATGATACAGCAGAGCTCAATGAGAGCCGCTGTCAAAATTGGACGGGATGTTATTGCGCAAATAGTGCCATCGAAATATGCCATGTTATGACCAAACATTTTCCAAATCGGATTAAAACTACTCAATCCCCCAGATAACAAATATGCGGACCCCAGTTTCTGTTGCGAACTTTTTATAGAAATATATGTGTCTATCTTAGAAATATATTACAGAAATTCGGAGAAAATCAATAGCTGATAACAGTTTTATTATACATATGTGAAAGACGGATTGAATTGGCTTAATAATTCCTGCAGCCCCCTAATAGAAAGACTTTTGAACTCACAATGGACTTAAGGGGGGGGATACCTCTGGTACCGTTAAAAAAGGTAATTCATTCCACTTTTATTATGGGAGAATAAAAACCGAGCACATCCGAATTTTTGCATATATACATAGAAGAGGTATTATTGAACTACAAAAAGATAGAAAAGGTAGTTTCGAGGAAACGAGCCTCAAAGTTTTAGTATCTTTACAGCCGCTGCATGAAGGGCAATGGATCTGGAGCCTATTTCTTCGAAAATATTTGGAGTATACCAATAAAACTTCGGGACTATATTTTCGAATAGTTTTTCAATTAATTAGAGCGAAAAAAAATTTTAATTTTTGAAAATTCTCTCCCCTCTTAATAAAACTTAACGGAGAGAGGGTGTTTTTCTATTAACGCTGTAGCTTTCTACCTAAAATAGATAAAATCGGGTGAAAATTTTCCCTAGACCCCATATGACTAATAATATGTAGTGGCGCAAAAAAAAAAGAAACAAGTAAGGAAGGGCTAAGTTCGGGTATCACTGAACATTTTATACTCTCGCATGA
This sequence comes from Bactrocera neohumeralis, assembly GCF_024586455.1. Lineage (NCBI taxonomy): Eukaryota > Metazoa > Arthropoda > Insecta > Diptera > Tephritidae > Bactrocera > Bactrocera neohumeralis. The sequence goes on from NC_065920.1 coordinate 33,483,966, forward strand.
TAAAGTGATAATCGAGATTTCATTATCCGTCATTTACATATTTTTCAAATACCGTATTTGTGTAAAGTTTTATTCCGCTATCATCATTGGTTCCTAATGTATATATTATACAGAGAGGCATCAGATGGAATTCAAAATAGCGTTATATTGGAAGAAGGCGTGGTTGTGAACCGATTTCACCCATATTTCGTACATGTCATCAGGGTGTTAAGAGAATATTATGTACCGAATTATATTGAAATCGGTATAGTAGTTCCTGAAATATGGTTTTTGGTCCATAAGTGGGCGACGCCACGCCCATTTTCAAGAAAAAAAGTATGGATGCAGCTTGCCCACTTTTCCAAAAAAATTACGTCCGAATATATGATAATGCGATCCTTTGTGCCAAATTTCACTTTAATATCTTTATTTATGGCTTACTTATGACACTTTATAGGTTTTCGGTTTTCGCCATTTTGTGGGCGTGGCAGTGGGCCGATTTTGCCCATCTTCGAACTTAACCTTCTTATGGTGCCAGGAAATACGTGTACCAAGTTATGATCTCTGATTCACTCTGATCACTTTGGTATATATAACCCTATATCTGACTCTTTTAGTTTTAAGACTTAGAAACAACCGTTATGTGAACAAAACTATAATACTCTCCTTAGCAACTTTCTTGCGAGAGTATAAAAATCAGCTCAGTACTACCACTATCTCCTATCTACGACCTTTTCAAATTCCTGATGATGATGATGAGTGCTCGAATTGCACTTTATTGTCTAGGCTAAGTTTAGATTTTGTATTTGAAAACAAATTTAAATTTGCAGCTCTTATTTTCATGCAAGTTATTTTACTAGTATAAGTCTTCTAACTAAGTGAATTCCAAGATAAGTTATTTTATTCGCTTTAGGTGCTAAAATATTGTTAATTTTTCTGGTTTTAGTGAAAGTGTAACATGCTTACATTTTTGTTCATTCACATTTATACATCAGTTGGCTAGCCATTCTTCAACAGAACTTAAGTGATCCGCTAATATTCTTGGTGCTGTTATGTGGCATTACGGCTCACTAAAGTTGTGTCACCCGCAAAAGTTGAAGTCAATACGATATTAGCTATTGGAAGATCTGCTGTGGTACACCAGCCCTTATTTGTCTGTCGTCAGATATGAAATCTCCAATTTTAACCATAAATTTTCAATTTTTTAAATAATGCTTCAATGTTTCATACAATTGTAAAGATAGAATGTTTTTAATCTTATATGAAAGGCCTTCACGCCAAACCTTATCAAACGTCTGAGCCACATATAGAAATAAAGCTGAGTAGTGCTCTCTGTGCTCAAATGTTTTTTTTTATTTTGTTAGCTATTCTATTTATTCCCTCTATCGTGCTATTTAAAGGAACTTGACAATATGTTTTCGGGTATTAATTAGTAAAGTCAATTTTGTGATATCCGAATTCTCAGCATTCTTTAAACCGTGTATTGGTTAAAATGTTTGATATTTTAATGAAATTAAGTGGACATGCCTCACAAATTATATAGTTTATAGTTTGGTTAAGACCGTGGTCTCTTCGATTGTCAGATATGTCTTATTAAAACTATATTTATTATGTGTCACGTTGTCACATCTTTTTATAAGCTCATTTGATTAGTGGTTAATTTTGAAAATTTTTCAAATCAATCTGTAATCTTTTTATCAAAGATAATCATTTGTCAAAGGCTGCTAACGGGGCATCTCGACAGGATAAAATCTATGTCTTGCGTACTGTCAAATCTATTGCTATTGCCATTGAAATCTGTTTAAATCTTTTATCATAAAAATCAAAAAGGATAAAGATCCTTTTTGCGAATGCTTTGAGCTCTTGAACTGTTTAAATCTTTTATGTGGAAAATAAAAAAAAGGATAAAGATCCTTTTTTTTACAAATGTATTTCTGTTTACAAATGTATTTCTGGGAAAAATAAGAATTCATATTTTTGGACTACTATGTCATAATTGTGGCATACATTTTATATACCAATTAAAATAACAAGTTTAAAATGAGCAATGATATTTTGATTTTTGCTAGTATAAGTTAGTTAGATTTAAGATTTCGCTTATTCCCAACCCAATTTGCATAATTTTTCTGTAAATTAACAATATTAAACTAAATATTAATTTTTTGAAAAAATATTATTTTGAAAATGTAATTTATTTAATTTATAATATAACACAACCGTCTTATATCTAATTTTTCTATTAACAAATGAAAATGCCGTCGGCATCTTCAAATGGGATATGTTGCATCTTCGAAATTTTCATAGAAATGAAAACAGCGCTGTCAAACTGCTGGAGTGACAGCTTATAGCTTACGATATATGGCATACGAATTAGTTTGCGATATATTGTAAAATATAAGCAATGTGGAGCCTCCACAGGCAATAGGCACGGCAATACAGTTCGCAAGACATAGATTTTATCCTGTCGAGATGCCCCGTAAGACTTAATATAGACAGGACAACAGTACAAGTTGTTTTTAATCAGGTACATAGATCGAAAACCAAAAATCACAAAATTTTCAAATTAAAAACTTTAAATTTCCAAATTTTTCCCCAAAACTACTTGTGGATCGGCATTGAAATTTGAGCTTCAATGATTTTTATAGAATTTTCTTACGCACAATTCCAGTAAATTACAATTTTATAGCAATAAATATTATGGTAAGGTGACAAATTTCGTCTCGCTCTTTCGAGTTCTCAAACGGCGCTCTCTATTAATTAGCAGCAAATGAGTGCTCGAATTTCTGGTTGACAAAAGTGCTATTCATACGCTCTCATGCGCTCTCCACGTATATGTCATTTTCTCCCACTCTCTATTGGTGCATTGAAACCCCAAGAGCTTTCTACTTGCGGCAGGACTCAATGTGTGTTGCGAGTTTCTTCACTTCGTTGCAACTTTTTTTCGTAACAACTTCGTGCTTTAAAGTGATTCCAATGTGTCCTTTGTGTGGTCCTTTGTGCGCGACAATTGCTTGTTCGTTTGTGACTTTTGTTTTGCTTACAGCTACACACCCACACACTCTCACCTTAATGCTGTCGCATTTCGGCACTGGCTCGGCGCTGGTACCTGCGAAACTAAATATTATTGGGATGGTTTGGAAAAGCTTTTTAGTTGAATACGGCATTTGACCCTAAACGGTTAAGTGACTTAATCATTGACAGTGAAATGTAAATGATTTTTTTCGAGTCCCTCAAATGTATTGAACGGTTTAATAGTTCCTCAATGGAAATTTAATTTAGACTTTAGGAAAGTGTGATGGAGTTTTATACACGTATTTAAATATTTTTTGGCTTTTGTACTTTTGCTTTTACTTTTATTAGTGCACAAGTCTCAACTCGACTCTTCTTTTCCTTCTTATAAGCGTTTGTGCATGTGTGTGTCTGTGTATGTGCGTGCTTGTGTGTCGCATGAATTATGAATGAAAGCAACGAGAATAACCGTAATTGCGTTCATAATGTTAAGTGCGTGACGGCAAATAATTTATTGTTGTTGTTATATGCCATGAGCGTGGCGGAAAGGCAATTCAAATGGATTGAACGAATATTATTGCGAATAGTACTAAATGGAGAAGTAAGTGAATCGTGAATTGGCGCATAAAAGGGTCACTTGGTTTGAACCAAGAAATTATTGAAGAATTGTCACTTAATTGCAGCCGTTGGAGCGATTATTTCTGTATTACACAAATACATACATACATGCGTCATAAGAAACTTTATGACCACAATGTAAATACGCGTTATGAAAATGGCTCAAACGAGACCGTAAAAAAGGTTGATGAACTTTTCTCTCAATTAACAAAGACTACAACTTATTGCACAGTCCGCCAAATTAAAAAAGTTCAAAAAGAATTCCTTAATATTTCATTCCACTCCTTATGTTGTTAGGGAAGAAATCACTTTAATGATGGCAAATTAATGAGTAGAATGAAAATATTTCAAAATGTCCTTATAAATAATAAATTAATATGAAAATTTGTGTGTACCAAGGAACCCTTATTATAGCTTTGAATAAATAAAAAGAAATACTTCAAGGATGCATTAACGTTAGATGTTTCCATCGAAATTAATATATAATTTAATATAATAAATAATATATACTAAAGTATAGTAGTGGTTACAGAGTTCGGTGAATCGCTTAATCTTTTCCTACATACATATGTATGAGTAGATACTGATTCTTTGAGAAGTTTATAAAATACATTGCTTATATACATTACTACTGGATTAAATCTTTTGTCTTGATACTACAAGTACGAGTATATAGTATAACCTTTATATGTCCAGTGTGAAATTCACGTAATCATGAATCCTTTAATTGTAGTTTACTTAAATCAAAAAGTATACAGGAGAACTACAACTTTTTATTTTTCAAATAATGGTAAGGAACTAGATATATTAGATGAGTTATTTATTATAAGAGCGAATACTAAAAAAATTTTATTTCTCGTTTAAAATAACAGAAATTACCAGTTGGCACTCAATACGAATTGTTGGAGATAATTCGTAATGCCCCAAATTGCTGAAACGATAAATAAATGTAATAAAGAAATAAGTACAATATGATTATAAAAACAAAGCGAAGGTTGGAAGGATTTCTGGTTTTAATGACGGTTGCCAGTTGTTAAAAATTAAAAAAAAAAAAAAAAAAATTAAGTGACATAATAATTTATTAACTATAATATGGTAAGGCAACTAAAAGATTTTAACAAGTACAGAATGGAAATGTTGTTAAAAGGTGTTGACACCTATTTGTAAGTCGTCATGCAATAATATTTCTAAAATAAACTATTTAACATAAAAACGCAAAACTTCTCTGACTGTTTTTTTAGAATGGTTGTCGCCTGCTTAAATTCATGCAATCAAATTCATAAAATAAATAATGAAATATTCTTTGGAAATCCAACAAAGAAATTTTTCTTACAAGTGTCAAAATGTCTTGTCATCAGTTTATAAGCTTTCAAATCAATTTAATAAAATTGATTAAATAAAGTCTTGCCACCTGTTGCAACAATGGAATTCAAGTAAATTAGTAAATTTACTAAACTGAATTTGAAATAAGGGTATTAAATTATATATTTATATGCATAGTTGGGAAAAAGCGTAGGAAAAAAATCTAAATTAATTCAGAGGCTTTATTTAAAGTTCGCCGTTGAAAGCTTTGCCATCCTTACCAATATTTCGTAATAAGAATCAATATCAACAAAAAAAATTCTCGAACATTACTTTAACCCCAAAATACAGCAGTTTGAAGGTTTAGTGCTTTTCCATGTACATATTTATATACTTCATGACCTTGCCACTGATTGCAAAGTAATTATTATGCGAGTAAATAAGAGAAGTTTTGATTTGGGAATGGGAAATACTCGTTTGACCCCTAACTTGGACATTACATATCCCACAATATCATGCATATATGTAGTATAACTATAATTAACACCATTGTATGTACATATGTATATACATACGCACATCCATGTTCACTTAAAAAAATGGCAACATAATTTAAAGCTCTCTTATGCTTTGCTTTTTGAACAATGCTTCAGTGAAGTGAAGTGGACTATTTCAAGGGCACTTGAAATATAATTTTTTATATGCGAGAGCTACAACAATTAAAGAAACGCTTTGAAGTGAACACCGCACAATACTTTAAAGGACATATACGTATGTAAATGGCACCTAGGGTAAGGTGTTTGATGGAATTATCTGGTAGTATTGACGATAAAAGCTCAATTGAGGGGTGCTATTTTTTATTTGGAGATAGTTTAAAAGATTTTTTAGTTGTGGGCTTCACATACTGTGAGCGTCAAAGGTAAGTAAACAACAATTATATCAATATTAAAGTGTTTATTACAACGCACTCTTTAATACAACAACAAGACGGTTTGTTATAGAATTCAAGGCTTATATCATAAGAGTTTAACTTAGTATAAATTATAAACAAAAACTAAACACAGCCAAAACTAATTCTCTTAACTAAAAATAATTTCGTTTTTTTCGCGTCAAAAAAAAAGTAAACCGAGTTCTTTGAATTTAAAACCTAAATTAAGTTAATAAAATAAATTAATATTAAATCTAGTATTTGGTTTGCTTTCCTTTGCACTTAAGGATATCAGTTAACCTTATATCTATATATTTTATTATTATAATCTTCTAGGCATAAGTTGTACAAGATTTTTTGTAAATTGTAGAGAGATTTTGCACCATTCTTCCGTCAATGTCTTTTTTAGATCTCTCTTGCTTTTAGTAGTAGTTCAATGGTTTTTCAAAATATGCCTCAAGGTTCTTCAACTATGGCTGACTGTGAAGAAGTCTCAGATTCTCTTGTGGTGAACGATTTCTTAGATTTCCCTAATGTCTATGAGCAAGACTTGCATTTTCTGCTCAGCTATCTCTAGATTTATGGTAGTAAACCAGAAGAACTGTTATTCCATCATTGCATTTGTTACGGAGGTCATCTAGATGTTGCGCCGCTGCTACTTATATGACGTCAACCGCATATGCGATTAGTTTCACGGATTTTGGTTGATGTATTCTTAGCACCTCATCATACATTAAGTGCCGTAGTATACGGCCTAAACCAGGACCTTGCGGTACTTCACTCGAAGTAGAGTAGCTCTTGGAAGATCAGTATGTATTTAAAAGGTTATAGAGAAATTAAGAATTTTTACTTTATTCCATTTGAACTATTTGTTTTGACTTTAAAAAGAAATATTTAAAACGTCGGTATTTAAATGAAATGACTATTCAAGATTATCCAATCCTAACATCCACTTATTTGGGAAAATATTGTTTAGGTTATAATAAAGTTAGGATGTATGTGTTTTCAACTTTTCATTTTACAAAATTTTCATAAATATAAATATAGATCTCAACGCCTCTAAGTAAAACGGTTTGGAAATCTAGTTTCTTTCTAGTAATTGTATATTTAATCCACGAGGAGAAGTATCTGAAGCTTGATAAGGGGAGCATACGAAACATGAACAATTATGAATAATAGAACCTCAAACAAAATAATGGAGCAATGGCGCTTCTCCTGTCAATTATTTTTTCTTTCGTATTCGCAAATACTCCACTACTACAAGCAAAGCGAACAGCAAGCAAATTATTCGAATAAACAGACGTTGAATCGCTTTTTAGCACAACATTTAAGCAACATTTCAATCTGTCATAGCTCGGCTGTCTGATTCATTGCTTCGCAGTCTGACACTTTTTTCCAATCGCTGCAGACATTTGCCGGGCAAGTATGAATGACTCATAAGAGCACCTGCCATGTTGCTGATTGCTGATAAAGCATGTTTATGTAGCGAGCAAAGGAAAATGCTGCAAGAGGGGAGCGAATTGTAAACAAAAATATGAAAATAATAAAAGGAAACAGAGGAAAACAGCAAACGCTGCAAAAGCTTCACGCGCTTCATGCTGCCATACAAGACTAAGCGCGACACCGTGCCTCAGAGTACCGTAACGATAATATTATGCACTGTAATCTGCAGTACAAAGCATGCGGAATGGCAAGAAGAAGAAGAGCGAAATGGTACAACTCATGATCAATATGTAAATGCCGATTTGCTTAAGGGCTGACATCCGGTGTTTGTATCGCAAAACATTGGCGCATTTTTATATGTACTTGGATGCAGGCAACCGCTCCTTCCTTGAGCCATTCAAAGCTGAAGTATGATACCATATTATTTCACTGGATTATACATAGGTGGAGGTGCGGTATACTGTATGGAGTTGAAATTGATGCAGTTGCTTCCCTGGCTCATTGATTGAAATCCCCTTCCATTTCAATTGATTTCATCTCTCTTTGCGCGGCGAATGCTTGCGATGTTTGCGTCTATAGTTGCATTTCGGATTTAGCATATGCGCATTGACTAACAAAGCCACAAAAGTAGAGACAGTGCTTATATTCACAATTTGGTTCCTCCTTGTATTTGCCAGGCCAGTTTACTACCGTTATTATCCTTTATAAACATCGTAACTGTATGCACTTAGGCATATTTATATGTATATACAAATGGTGAAGTCGTCGACCTATGTATGACTTTAACCAAAATTTTTTAACAAATGTCTGTTATTAAAATGTCACAGTTAGATATGGTTTGAATCTTAAATCTATAAGGGGAGTTTGAGTCTAAAATTAAAATTGACAATTTCTACAAATTTGCTTGACATAGCTTGATTGGTTTGAATGGCATATACATACATACTTTATACTTTGTAGGGCGCGGGTCATGCCCACTTTTGAAAGATTTTCAAACCACAGGCGCGCTTCCTTAGAGTAATTCCTTTGAGATTCGCATCTTAATTTATCGCTTAGTTATGGTGTTTATACGTTTCCGGTTAATAGCGTTTTGTGGGCGTGGCAGAAGTCCGATTATGCCCATCTACGAACTCGTTCTCCGCTTTATACCGAGGAACACGTATACCAAGTTTCATTACGATATCTCAATTTTACTCAACTCGTCAACTCGTCTCGTCATTCTCTCCACGACACTCACTTGGCCGAATCAAAGATATCGGATCACACGATACACATATATATATATATATCTATCTATCTATATGTATCTATCTATATATGCCATACAAACTGAACATTCCAATCGTTCAGCTCTTGTTCTTGTATTGACAACTTTTTCATTTGATATCGAAAGGAATAATTTGTATCTAACAAGGGTATTATAACTTCGGTGTACAAAGACACGTTAATTTTTATAGGAAAATTTTACAAGATTATAGAATTTTTATCGCATGTTTTGCCAAAATAGTTACGAATGGAAAAAATGGAAGTTTTTGCCTTAGAAAAGCCATTTCATATCAAAAAAATAAAACAAGGATAAGCTTAATTTTAGTATTACTGCGTTCACTAAGAGAAAAAAGTTGATAACGGCTAAGGTTTCCGCTAAGAGACATACAAAGAGCCACTACTGTAGCCCGTGCAGAGTTAAATTTGTTCAAAACCCAAATAACCAAGAATGACTTTGTCAGTTGAAAAATTGCATTGCAACATATTGTAGTTTCAATGTAGGCGTTTGGTCAAGGTGGTTCCATATCCAGCATATGCACTGATCAACGCATTATTATACTACCACGGTGATTCGACGAAGTACACGCTTTTTTATGCTTTATTACATACGAATTGGGTATATTAAGTTTGTCACGAAATTTGTAACGTCATTTTCTCCAAGAAGCTGAATGAACTGGCCAATATCGGATAACTATAAATATATATACAAACTGTATATAAATGTTTATAATGTATCTTACGAAATTGGCAGTCGATTTAAGCCATGTCCGTCTGTCTGTCAGTTAACTATAGCATATGCGTCTGTATATATACATACGAACTAGTGATTCACATTATAAGATATCGTTTTGAAATTTGCAAACGTCATTTTCTCTTCAAGAAGCTGCTCATTTGTCGGAACTGGCCATATCGGACCACTATAACATATAGCTGCCATACGAACTGAACGATCGGAATCTAGTGCTTGTATGGAAAACTTTTGCATTTGACAAGATATATTCACGAAATTTGGCACAGGATATTTTCTAAGACAATAATGTAATCTCCGAAGAAATTGTTCACATTGGTAATTACAAAATGTAGCAAATAGCACTGATATTATGGCGAAAACAGTTGTATTTGAAATTTACTTATGCACATACTAGTATATTCTTTACTAAAAGAGATTATACACTTTATTACATGTAGAAAGGTATATTATCTTCGTGGCAGCCGAAGTTAACGTTTTTTCTTGTTTTATATTATTTAATTGGACCAATTGGTTTTTGAAGTTTTTAATTTATTTAAAGAAACACACGATGTTATCTTTTAAAGAACCCATATTTCAGCAAGTAAAAATAGTAATTCAACAAAATAATAGTAAGTTATAATAAAAGCCAAATAGCACTGATATTATGGCGAAAACAGTTGTATTTAGACTTGCACAATTAGCGACCGGGACCGTGGAATTTTTTGTACGCCTTCGCTCTATATTCTTTGAGTTTACTTGATGAATAGATTATACTAAGTCGTTTATTACATGTATCAAATAACAGTGTTGTATGTACATATATGCAATGACCAGATTCTACCTATGATCGGAAATAAACTGTCCATAATAAAAAATGTGACAAAGTTTGAAGGAACTTATAAATAATTTCCAAAAATAATATTTTTTGTAACACTCTAAATTTTCACGTAAATACAACCCTTAGGAACAAGTGTATATACATATATACATACATATGTATTGTTATTTATAACCGTAACTGAAAAATAACTCATGTGCATACATATTCATATGTACATATGTATATACCGAAACGGCTCCCGACAAGTCCACAATTTAGTAAGCTTTAACTTATTTGTCATTTTCTTTTCCGTTGGTGCAAACTTTTAATTCGACTTTCATGACAGCAGCAACAAATACTAAATAATACACAGCAAAAAAAGCACTAAATGCAGCAAATTTCGTTTGGAGAAAAAAGTTGACAATCTTTATCCACTCACGTTTCACAGACGCTTACCGCTCAGCAATGCCAAACAACGAATCCAGCAGTTGAACGGTAAAGCAGTCGCCATCGACAATTGCCAAGGGTGTTCACGACCAGAACGTCGTCATTATATATATCTAACAACTGACACTTTCTGTGTGTGAAGCTGTTGTTGTTATTAGAGTGACTACTTGAATGCTGCCAACTTATCAAGGAAAGTTAAACTTGACTTTATTGTATTAGTCAACTTCGGTCTTCGCGTTCTACTTTCAGTTTTAACCGCATTATTTGTGCTTCCATTTAGAGCTGCTTGTCCCTCTCGCTTTTTTATTTATTTTTCGTGCACGTCACAATAATTCTCTGCAAAGTGGAAGAAAATAGTTTATAAATGCCAACTGAATATCTACACACACCAATACAAATGTTTATATGTATATGTTTTATTTATATGGTTCATTATTTTGTCACACCGTTATTTTTTATCAATTTTTCGAGAAATGCTTTCAAAGACCAAAATATTTTATTTTCGCACTTGGAGAAGGTTTTTTGTCAATTTAAGATTTGACACATCCCTTTTTAGAGTCTGCTACATACAAGACATTATTAGCCAAATACGTATTTACTGTTATGTGTGTAAACTCCAAGTACAGGGTTTTGTAATAAGAGTGATATGATTTCTTTAAAAAAAAACACACACACTCATTGCCAAGGAAATTTTAATGTTTTTGTTTGTGAAGCATACAATCGATACAATCAAGTTTTGAATATAACATCATTCAAATGGCCTCCACGACTTTTTTGCAGAAACGAAATCAATGAACGCAATCTTCAAGTACTCTTTCCGCTAAATCACGTAATTCTATATTGACTTATGAAGTTTGAAGAGAGTTCGGTTAATTGCTAAAGACCAATGCCTTCAAACAATCCCACATGAATTGACAGACGGCAGCGTTAATCTGGATAGACTGATATTTTTAAAACCGCAATCAACACGATATTTTTAAAACAGCATCATAACATCAAAACATAAAACTTCTTGTTTTATTATCGAAAATTTGAAAAACAGCTGTCAGTGTTGCTTGTTTTTCAATCACAACAGATTAAAATTGGCCATTTTTAACAATTAATCCGTCTATGCCGTAATGATGTTAAATCACAACTTTTTGGAGGCCATTCAATGTCACAATTTCTTGAAATAATGGAACCTCCCAACTTTTCTTGCAATAATTCGGTTCGAACTCTAAGGAAATTCGTGTTAAGTTTTATCCCACTACATTAATTGATTCTTGTTTTTTACATTCGAAAGGGAAGAGTCAGATGGAATTTAAAAATGTGTTATATGGAAAGTGAGCGTGGTTGGGTTCCGAGATAGGTGATTTTACCTAAAAGTGAGTGGTGCCAGACCCGTCGTCCAATTTTTGCACCATTTCGGGCGTTGCATTTAACAGTATATCTTAATTAAGTGTTTAGTTTTTTTACGTTTTCGATTAATCGATTAATGGCCATTTACACCAACTACGAATTCTTTACTTTTCTGGAAGGATCATTTGTCCCAAGTTTTATCAAGATACAGCTCACTGGCGGTCGGACGGACGGGCAGACAGTCATCCGGATTTCAACCAGTCTCGTCATCAAGATCATTTATGTACATGTACATACATATATAACCTGATATCTATATCGGTTAGTTATAATGGATGCCTACAACCGTTAGGTGAACAAAACTATTATATTCTGTAGCAACATGTTGCAGGAGAAGGTATAAAAATTACAAATCATAACATATCAAGAATGTCCGTAGTGACACTTAATTATATCATCCATATTGCAAAACCCGGTATATCCATTTTGCAATAGCACATATATTTACTTCATTTCAAAATGCTACAAATTATCTCCAAAATACCCCAAAGTGTATCCTCTCTAATCTTGCAAATTAGTTTCTGTCGGATATGCCAAACGCATTTGACATTTGCTGAATAGGAAATTGAAACAGTGAAATATTGTTGACGATGATTTATATTACGTTTGCATGAAAAAGAATTGATAATTTGTAATTGTCATATAGAATATTGATAATCTATTCCATATAATCGCAGCTATCTAAATTCATAATTGGGGATAAAAGCAATAACAGCAAAAACGGCAAATTCTCCTGTTGTTGACTATTGCTTTTAACAACATAGTAAAGGCATACATACGTACAACGAGTACATACAAAACTACCAGACCTAAGGCTCTAACTGTTCAGTAGTACATGCGACAAGTATGTGAAATATGTTGGGGCTGGGTTAATTCATAAACCGAATACACCATTTTTTGCACTGAACTAAAACATATTCAAGACTTTAAACCCAATAAAAACTAGTATATCCTACATCTTGACTAACAAGGTAAAATGAATCCGAATTATTAAATTTTAACACCACAATTCACATGATTTCCAACTATACCCAAATACATTAACTGGCGTATTGGACCCATCAAATGTCAAGAAATTACGTAGGAACATTTTATTTAAATTTTTGTTAATTGTTTACATTTTTCATAAATTTGTGTTTAGAATTTTCATAGTTTAGTAATCTCAATGCAAAAAAAAATAATATTAAAAGAAATCTAGATATTTCCTTATGTCATAAATTATTGACAACAAGTAAGGAAGCTCTAAGTTCGGGTGTCACCGAACATTTTATACTCTCGCATGATAAAGTGATTATCGAGATTTCATTATACGTCATTTACATATTTTTCAAATACCGTATTTGTGTAAAGTTTTATTCCGCTATCATCATTGGTTCCTAATGTATATGTATACTCGTATTTTACAGAAAAGGCATCAGATGGAATTCAAAATAGCGTTATATTGGAAAAAGGCGTGGTTGTGAACCGGCTTCACCCATATTTCGTACATGTCATCAGGGTGTTAAGAAAATATGATATACCGAATTTCATTGAAATCGGTCTAGTAGTTCGTGAGATATAGGTTTTGATCCATAAGTGGGCGAGGCCACGCCCATTTTCAATTTTACAAAAAAAACCTGGGTGCAACTTCCTTCTGCAATTCCTTCCGTAAAATTTAGTGTTTCTGACGTTTTTTGTTAGTCGGTTAACGCACTTTTAGTGATTTTCAACATAACCTTTGTATGGGAGGTGGGCGTGGTTATTATCCGCTTTTTTCCATTTTTGAACTGTATATGGAAATGCCTAAAGGAAACGACTCTATAGAGTTTGGTTGACATAGCTATAGTAGTTTCTGAGATATGTACAAAAAACTTAGTAGGGGGCGGGGCCACGCCCACTTTTCCAAAAAAAATAACGTCCAAATATGCCCCTCCCTAATGCGATCCTTTGTGCCAAATTTCACTTTAATATCTTTATTTATGGCTTAGTTATGACACTTTATAGGTTTTCGGTTTCCGCCATTTTGTGGGCGTGGCAGTGGGCCGATTTTGCCCATCTTCGAACTTAACCTTCTTATGGAGCCAAGACGTGTACCAAGTTTCATCATGATATCTCAATTTTTACTCAAGTTACAGCTTGCACGGACGGATAAATATAGAGGAATTTCAAAATATATTCGCCATTGATTAAAAATGTGCCTTCTGCAAAGTGAAATGTACCGCATGCTATGCCTCTGATGCATCAAAGATGTCTATCGGTACTGATTATGGAAGCGCAATGATTCTGCTAGGTCATCCACTGCATTGGACTCATGATTATTTGATATTTACTTTTCAATTTGGTTGTGAGAATTTCCAATTAAGTTGTCGTACAAAGAGACACTAAAATGTTAACTTGCATCATGAAAACTTTACCACGTGAATACAGTATACACAGACAAGTAAAACATATTTGAATACTAGTGGATCCGGCCACACGTTGCTGTGGTATAAATTTTATGCTATTATTCATACAATAAACTATTCAATACAGTGACAACTTCATTGACGAATAAAGGCGAAAACGTGTTTGTCGGTATAAAAATCCAAGGGATTGTTCTTGAGGTTTAATTTTGAATATGTTCATACAAATAAATATCTTTGGAAAAATAACGAATTTAAGTTGGTTTTCTCAATACCTTGTTAACAGAGTTGTCCGCTTAAAAGATTGTACCTAATAAACATTAACAAATTGTGCGACCGGCCAATGTGCGTGAATAGAACGTCCATTTAATAGAGCTTTCACTGTATTTTTTATTTATGATTGTTTTTACTATCCTAAATATCTTCTAAGTTGGTTCGAACTGGACACAGTGTGCTAAATTTTCCTAAAATCGATTCAGTAGTTTAGGAGTCCATCGCGGACAAACAAGGTGACACGTAATTTTTATATATAAAGAGATGTGGTAAAATTAATACAAATTAATTACCTTGATTATACCTCATTGTCAATTAGTGGGTTGTCTCATTTAGTGTGGTTTGCCATTTCATAAAAAATGGACTTACTCTGGAACAACGTTTGCAAATTCAGTAAATTTATGCCCAAAATAATACTTTGGTTTGCACAACGCATCCCGCGTTGGGTCCAATATTCGGTCGACATAACCATCCAGCAGAGTCGCTAATTCAAGTAACCATGGATTGGTTTTACACCACGTGAACTCTGGAGAGCATTGAAAACTCTATTGCTGTAGAGGAGAGTATCGAAGAACGCTAAATTGGATCCATCCGGCATCCCACGCGATAATTGGAGCTGTGTCCATGCACTTTATGGAAGATTTTGCGGAAGGATCTTGTATTGTCTTGTTAAGCAACATTGTCGCATTTGGATTGATGATAATCCACAAACCATTTTTGAGGCGACGCTATAACCGTAAAAAGTCGTTATATGCGATACTCTATGAGCAGGTGGAATAATTTTTCCGTATTTCTTCAAAAATGAAGCAGCTCATAATGTTATAGTCAATGGAGAACGCTTTAGAGCAATGACGTTGTCGTGACTGAATTTGATGATGTTTATGTGGCCGTCTGGTTGGAACCAAAGAACAGACTACGAAACAATCACTTTATTAAAGAAAATTTTTGGTTAAGGCATTAACTCACATCGGTGTAGATATTCGTCAAGAAAACGAAAAACCCCTGGACTTACGGGAAAAAGGGTAAGCATTGCCGTTTAAAGGGAAAGGGAAAATGTTAGTTGAAGAAGGATTGAACTCTAGTCTCTGGTAGTGATATATCAACGCGACCATTGTGGTGACCATGCTACTGTAATGACATACTAGAGTGATTCAAAAAAATTTTTTTTTTTTTCGTTTTGTACTCGGAAAAATAGGTTCTTAGACACCTCTAAGAAAGCCTCTCCAAACATGAGTTTTTAATTGTAATGGGAAGGTCCTTCTACATACAGTTTTCTATTTTTTTTTTATTATCAGATAGAAAAATTTATATCTCGCTTCCAACTACTTGAAAAAATATCTTGTTTCTTAGATTTTGTGGGAAATTGAATGCTCTACAAAAAAGGTCTATTATGATTTTTTCGTAAACCCAACCGTTTAAAAGATATTAACGGTTGAAGTTTGATTATTTTTGGGAAA
This sequence comes from Bactrocera neohumeralis, assembly GCF_024586455.1. Taxonomy (NCBI): domain Eukaryota; kingdom Metazoa; phylum Arthropoda; class Insecta; order Diptera; family Tephritidae; genus Bactrocera; species Bactrocera neohumeralis. Next base: position 33,500,017 of record NC_065920.1, read on the forward strand.
ATTTTTTATTTCTTATGAATTTTATAACTCAATGAAAAAAATCATTATGAATAAGGTTTTTGGAGAGGCTTTCTTAGAGGTGTCTGGGAACCTATTTTTCAGAGTATCAAACGAAAAATTTTTTTTTTTTTTGATCCACCTTAATATGCATTGATGTTTGACGATGAATACCTCGTAAACGCTTAACTTAATCGAAAATTCATAGGCGACCATTTTTATAGAGCAGTAAATTTCCTACAAAATTATGAATTTCATCATTCATAATAATTTTTTTTCTTTGAGTTATAAAATTCATAAAAAAAAAATTTTTTCCCAAAAATAATCAAATTTTAACTGTTCATATATCAAACATTTGGGTTTACGAAAAAATCATAATAGACCTTTTTTGTAGAGCATTCAATTTCCCACAAAATCTAAGAAACAAGATATTTTTTCAAGTAGTTGGAAGCGAGATATAAATTTTTCTATCTGATAATAAGAAAAAATAGAAAACTGTATGTAGGAGGACCTTCCCGTTACAATTAAAAACTCATGTTTGGAGAGGCTTTCTTAGAGGTGTCTAAGACCCTATTTTTCCAAGTACGAAACGAAAAAAAAATTTTTTTTTTTTGAATCACTCTAATACATACATATTTGTATAGTATACATATGTCGGTTTAAAGTGATATAAGATATCTATTTAAAAATGGAAACCGCGTCTAATTGCTACATCATAATCTACAAAAATACTTCTATCTGTATTATCTCCGTTAGCAAACTGACTGCTTAAACGTTTAACCACTTAAATAGGTTTAAAGGAAATTTTAGAAAACTTAAATGCTTCGCCCTTATTGACTTACTCCTGTAATCACATTAATTATAACTTTGGCAAAATATTAGAATTATCGCTCTAATTAAAAATTAAACGAAAAGTTCGGTAAACAATTCTCAACGAAATTCTTCAATTTTCGCCATACAAAAGCAGCTACGCTGCGAATGACCAGAGGAATATTACTTGTCACTCACTTTCGGAGACAGTTATCAGATGTGAAAAACTTATGGCCGCGGGGTAGATGGTGCTGCCATTGATGTTGACAATGGCCGTGGAGGTGTGTAAGTTGGTGAACTGTAGTGAATTAATTAATCCACCGCCTGGCTCATTCACGCTCACAAATCTTCGCCGCCACCTTCTGTTGATTGTCCCAATGACAAAATGACACAGTGTCGCTGCGCTGAGCATTGTGTGGCGTTCATCATTTTACAGGCGCGCTCACGTCGCCAACACAGCAGCGACAGCTAGCAGTAATTTGCACTTCCCCTCAGCAATCGCTTGACATACCCTAGAGTCCGAGCGCGCAGCTGGCTTTTCGGATGAGCCGTAGTTGCGCACGTTCTGCATGTTGTCGCCCCCGACATTATTGTAATGGCTCTAATTTGTTGTTGTTGTCGCAGCTTTTTTGCAACGAAGCAGGACGTTTGGCTGTCCTGTTATCGCCGCGTCTTCGCTTGCTTCGCGTAAATTTCTAATCTCGTTTGCACAGCAATCAGCATGAATTAGTCGACTGAAGTCGTCGTCGTCGTCAACCGGAGTTGCGCATGTGTGTGTATGTAAGTGGTGTAGCTTGTTTTTGCTTCTGTTGTTGCTGACATGGCTGCGAGGACATTAGATATATTGCTTTCAAGCTTAAGTTTAATTGCGTCCGGCCAATGGATTACAGGGTGTCGTGTCGTACAATGGGCGTTGATTAAATTCAATTCGTGTGTGTATGTATTTGTATAATTTGCAATTGGAGCATATTTCATATATGTATATATGTATATATATGCAGGAATATGAAAGGTAGCGAGCTAACTATTCAATTTTAATTTTAAAGAAGTAAATGGAGTAAATTATAATAGAGAGGAGAGGTTGCCATCAAGAAGGCAATTTTAACTTAGTTTAGTTTCAGCTTCACACAAATTAATTACCACGTGATGTTTGTATGAGCGAAAAAAAGGCACGAGCCCCTATTCATACGGGGAGTAATAAATATTATTACTAATTAAATGAAATTTAAATATAAAAATAACAAGAGCACATTCATAAATATATTCTTAATCTTGGCACTTAAAGTTATCAAAGCAAAAAATATTCATTGCAACAGGGTATAACGCTTTGCTAACTTTATTCTATCAGTGTTGCTTTCTAATATCTTTCAGTACTATCATCCAGTGTAGCTGCTCAAGTTCCAAGTGAAGCTGCGAAGACGACAAGTTATGAGATCGTCCCACTATTGCGAGGTGGAGGTAACGGTTTTTCCTTTTTCCGTGACTCTTTTGGAATTTATTAATAATTTTAATAGTTTGTGGGCTTTGAATGAGGGCGGAGACAGTTGAGTATTTGGTTCTTGAAGACTAAAGATGAATATTAACAAAAACAAGTAATTCTCAGAATTATAAAATTGTAATAAATTTTCTTCGAGCATTCGAATTTATATAATTTTCTTCATTCAAATAAACGTTCGATATGCTGCCAAAGGTCTTTCTATTCTAGTTTAATGATATGTAATTATAGGCGTTGTAACTAATATTAATAGTTTTGGGTTAAATAGACTAGGTAGTGTTTGAGATATAAATTTTCAACCTAAGAAAGGCGATAATATGCCACGATTTTGGAATTTATTTATTCTGGTATATACATACCTTTCAATCCATCCCTATTATTTTCTTTAACGCGGGATGCGTTATGCGTTATGAGATATGGCAGTAAGTAAGTGGTAGTTCACAATTAATATGGAATGGGCGTTAACTTTTAGCATCACCTCATATTTTAGTGGCAGTATTTTTACCAAAATTTCCTTAGGAGACTCTAGATTGACTCTGGTCGGCTTTAAACAGAATATTTGACTAAAAGCTGAAGAACTCAAGCTGGCATGTATTTTTCAGAAGGGAATGGGATTTACGACAAAATAAGCTTGAAGACGATTCTCTGTACTCTGGTTGACTTAATGCCATACATTAATCCACGTTTAGAAATCTTAACAAAATTCTGCCTTTCGTCAGGCAGTACAATAAGGAAAGGTAGATCGAAATAAAAAAACTCTTCATCAGTTAATTATTTTAGCATAGAAGTGCATAAAATGAGCCTTATCTTGATTTTGGTCGATAAGTTTGAAAGGCAGCTATCTGATATAGTTATCTGATCTGAAAATTTTTTTGCAAAGTAGCGTAGCCTTAAAAGACGATCTAGGTCAAATTTGGTGAAGACATCTTGTCAAATAAAAAGGACTTCCATGGAGGTACTTGAATGTGATAGATCAGTTTATATACCAGCTGTATCATATAGTGTTCCGACAACGGCGGTTCCGACAAACAGGCAGCTTCTTGGAGAGAAAAGGACACGTGCAAAACGAAACTGAAGGTTTAGTTCTCATATACATATGTACATATATAGACGACAGACCGGCAGACAAAGGAAAGACGACTCATCTCATACGCTTATTTAGAAAATTTAATTTTTTAATTTAAAAGGGAAGAGGAAACCAGATTTATTGCTCCCAGCAACGAACCTGTGCAACCAGTGCAGTGCACTTTCTGCAGAACTTTAAACTCCTGATTAATAAAAAAAAAACGATTTGCATTTAAGTTCTATAAATATTTTCCAAATAAAATGAACCAAAAAGCATTACAACTGCGAAACTTTTTCTATTAAAACGCTTACAAAGTTACCCTCCTAAAAAATATTTCTCCAAATGCACTTCAAACTTTGCCGTTTTAACGTTTTCACTCAAACTGCATTATTACTATATACTACATATTCAATGCCATTCCAGCCGCCAGATTCCCTGCTGCCTACGGGCTGTCGCTACATCTTTTGCGTGGCAGCAAAGGCTTTCAGTAAACGTAATTGAACTCCAGCCATGGCTACAATTAAAATTAAAAACAACAACAGTTATGCCATAATAACGGCAGTGAGTACAAAAACACAAGCAATAACAACAACCACACAAAAAAGTTCGTCGGGCGTTTCACAAAAATTAAAGTTTCTAATTGAAAAATGTTAATTGTTATAATAACGGAACCAAGAAAAACACACAAACACAAGCAACAAAAACAAAAATATCATGCAGGACAAAGGCAGCGCACAAGGACGAACACGAGTGTATTAGCTTAAAGGACCCGCAACCAGCAAGTGCAAATGTACGAGTGCAGCACACGATTGTGGCGTTGAGGGCAAAAGTATTTGCAAATTTGCACATTTTCACCCACTTAATTTGTGCGTTCAATGGATTTTGTGTGCAATCAATACCCGTTTATGAGCCATCAGCGGCGAGATGCCGACAGTGAGTCGAGAACGGCGCAGCAGGGGCTGCAGAAGATTGTGTGAACGGCGGCATAGTGGTAGAGCTATTAGTCGCAGCGTCTGTCGGCCCAATATGCATTTTATTTTTCATTTCAATTTGCACTGTCGCCCGCAACAACGCTGCCAAAACTTTTTGCATTTGTCCCGTTGATGCGCTTTTCCAGTGTTTGCCTTCTTGCTGCCTTAAAGATAAAGTTTTCCAGTGTCTTTTCGTATTGCTTCCTCGAGAGCTCAGTCGCTACCATCTACGTGGGTAGATCATTGTTTTGTGAAGGTGAAAATGCGCTTGCTACTCGTACCCTCGGGTGGCAAAGATTTCAACTCAAGATTCCAATAATTGGTAGATTATGATCGAAAGTTCAGCAAGAGCGCAAAACAGTGATAATTTACGAAGTTTGTACTTAGTACTTTTGAAATGGTTCGATTACGTTCTCGCAGAAATAACATGAACAAGAACTGGGTGTGATTATGATTTTATTAGCGCTCAGAAAAACTTTGAAATATTAAAGGGTTTGTTTAGTAAAATAAAATAATATTTCTAGTTTTACCACGACAACAATTTTACAACTGAAGCATTACCAAAATGACGATATATAAACGCGAAATGGAATTATTGTGCTATTCTCCTGTAAAAGACAGTATCTCATCACAATTGACTATAGCCCTTTAATGCCTTATAAGCCTGAATAAGACCAGCTTTTGCCAATCATCACAGCCAATAAGCGTGCTTTGCGACTTTAACACAATGGTAGGCAAGGAAGGTACCTGGGCACAACAATCAGTAAATTCAGCATCCACGAGAAAAAATCCCTGATTGGGTTGAGGCTGAACGACTTCGCCGGAGCCTGAAATATGGTTGTCTGTAGTAATACATTCTTCTTCTTAATTGGCGTAGACACCGCTTACGCGATTATAGCCGAGTTAACAACAGCGTGCCAGTCGTTTCTTCTTTTCGCTACGTGGCGCCAATTGGATATTCCAAGCGTAGCCAGGTCCTTCTCCACCTGGTCCTTCCAACGGAGTGGAGGTCTTCCTCTTCCTCTGCTTCCCCCGGCAGGTACTGCGTCGAATACTTTCAGAGCTGGAGTGTTTTCGTCCATCCGGACAACATGACCTAGACAGCGTAGCCGCTGTCTTTTAATTCGCTGAACTATGTCAATGTCGTCATATATCTCGTACAGCTCATCGTTCTATCGAATGCGATATTCGCCGCGGCCAACGCGCAAAGGACCATAAATCTTTCGCAGAACTTTTCTCTCGAAAACTCGCAACGTCGACTCATCAGTTGTTGACATCGTCCAAGCCTCTGCACCATATAGCAGGACGGGAATTATGAGTGACTTATAGAGTTTGGTTTTTGTTTGTCGAGAGAGGACTTTGCTTCTCAATTGCCTACCAGTCCGGAAGTAGCACCTGTTGGCAAGAGTTATCCTGCGTGTGATTTCTAGGCTGACATTGTTGGTGGTGTTTACGCTGGTTCCAAGATAGAAGAAATTATCTACGACTTCAAAGTTATGACTGTCAACAGTGACGTGAGTTCCAAGTCGCGAGTGCGACGACTGTTTGTTTGATGACAGGAGATATTTCGTTTTGCCCTCGTTCACTACCAGACCCATTTTCTGTGCTTCCTTGTCCAGTCTGGAGAAAGCAGAACTAACGGCGCGGGTGTTAAGGCCGATGATATCAATATCATCGGCATACGCCAGCAGCTGTACACTCTTATAAAAGATGGTACCTTCTCTATTAAGTTCTGCAGCTCGAACTATTTTCTCCAGAAGCAGGTTGAAAAAGTCACACGATAGGGAATCGCCTTGTCTGAAACCTCGTTTGGTATCGAACGGCTCGGAGAGGTCCTTCCCGATTCTGACGGAGCTTTTGGTGTTGCTCAACGTCAGCTTACACGGCCGTATCAGTTTTGCGGGGACACCAAATTCAGACATCGCGGCATAAAGGCAGCTCCTTTTCGTGCTGTCGAAAGCAGCTTTGAAATCGACGAAGAGGTGGTGTGTGTCGATTCTTCTTTCACGGGTCTTTTCCAAGATTTGGCGCATGGTGAATATCTGGTCGGTTGTTGATTTTCCAGGTCCAAAGCCACACTGATAAGGTCCAATCAGTTTGTTGACGGTGAGCTTTAATCTTTCACACAATACGCTCGATAGAACCTTATATGCGATGTTGAGGAGGCTAATCCCACTGTAGTTGGCGCAGATTGTGGGGTCTCCTTTTTTATGGATTGGGCATAGCACACTTAAATTCCAATCGTTGGGCAGGCTTTCGTCCGACCATATTTTCCAAAGAAGCTGATGCATGCTCCTTATCAGTTCTTCGCTGCCGTGTTTGAATAGCTCGGCCGGCAATCCGTCGGTCCCTGCCGCTTTGTTGTTCTTCAGGCGGGCAATTGCTATTCGAACTTCTTCATGGTCGGGTAATGGAACGTCTGCTCCATCGTCATCGATTGGGGAATCGGGTTCTCCTTCTCCTGGTGTTGTGCGTTCACTGCCATTCAGCAGGCTGGAGAAGTGTTCCCTCCATAATTTAAGTATGCTCTGGGCATCAGTGACTAGATCACCTTTGGGGTTCTACAAGAGTATGCTCCGGTCTTGAAACCTTCTGTAAGCCGCCGCATTTTTTCGTAGAATTTTCGAGCATTACCCCTGTCGGCCAGCTTATCAAGCTCTTCGTACTCACGCATTTCAGCCTCTTTCTTCTTCTGTCTGCAAATGTGTCTCGCTTCCTCTTCAACTCTCGGTATCTATCCCATCCCGCACGTGTAGTGGTCGATCGTAACGTTGCGAGGTAGGCAGCCTGTTTTCTCTCCGCTGCGACACGGACCGACGCTCCTCGTCGTACCAGCTGTTCTTTTTTTTGCACTTTCCGAAAACCAATGGTTTCGGTTGCAGCTGTACGTAAGGAGTTTGAAATGCCGTCCCACAGTTCCCTTATACCGAGTTGTTGACGAGTGCTCTCAGAGAGCAGGAGTGCAAGCCGAGTAGAAAATCGTTCGGCTGTCTGTTGTGATTGCAGCTTCTCGACGTCGAACCTTCCTTGTCGAACCTTCCTTGTGATTGGTACCGCGCGTTTTCTGCTGCACAGAGGCGCGTGCGAATCTTAGCTGCAACAAGATAGTGGTCCGAGTCGATGTTAGGACCTCGGAGCGCAGGCACATCCAAAACACTGGAGACGTGTCTTCCGTCTATCACAACATGATCGATCTGGTTGGTAGTTTTTCGATCCGGAGACAGCCAGGTAGCTTGATGAATCTTCTTATGCTGGAATCTAGTACTACAGATAACCATATTTCGGGTCCTGGCGAAGTCAATCAGCCTCAACCCATTTGGGGATGTTTCATCGTGGAGGCTGAATTTACCGACCGTAGTGCCAAATATACCTTCTTTGCCCACCCTGGCGTTAAAGTCGCCAAGCACGATTTTGACATCGTGGCGGGGGCAGCCTTCATTAGCGCGCTCCGAGCACTCATAGAAGGCATCTTTGGTCACATCGTCCTTCTCTTCCGTCGGAGCGTGGGCGCAGATCAGCGATATGTTGAAGAACCTCGCTTTGATGCGGATTGTGGCTAGACGTTCATTCACCGCAGTGAATGATAGTACTCGGCGACGGAGTCTCTCTCCTACCACGAATCCAACACCAAACTTGCGCTCCTTTATATGGCCACTGTAGTAAATGTCAAAGGACCTACTCGTCTCTGTCCTTGTCTCGTCCATCGCATTTCTTGGACGGCGGAGATGTCAGCCTTTGGTTTTACGAGGACATCAACCAGCTGGGCAGCGGAACCTTCCCAATTAAGGGACCGGACATTCCAGGTGCATGCCCTTAATTCGTAGTCCTTATTTCGTTTGCCATGGTCGTCATCAAAAGGGGGGTCACTCATCCGAGGCTGCTGTTGGTTTTTCATTGGGGTGAGCTTTTTACGTGGCGGGTCCCAAACCCAGCGCACAACCCTATGTAGGGGATATTTCGCCTTTAGCCACTTTAGCTCGCCTTCGAACGGATATTCTTAGGCTACCCAGAGGATACTTGGTCAAAGACCGGAAGTAGTGAGCAGCTTGAGCCATGTGTAAAAGAATCGCTTCTGGCCACTCCCAAGCGAATGGCGATCAGAGAACTTTCCTCACTTGCGTGAACTTCTACACATGATTCCATCCTCCTACATTACAGCATAAGAAAATACATACAGGTTTCAAGACCGGAGCATACTCTTGTAGAATCCCCCGAGGTGATCTAGTGACTGATGCTCCGAGCATATTAAAAATATGAATGGATCATAAACATAACGCCATGAGAAGGCGAATCCGATTCCCCAATCGATGACGATGGAGCAGATTTTCCATTGCCACACCATGAGGAAGTTTGAATAGCAATTACCCGTCTGAAGATTAACAAAGCGGCGTGGTACGATGAGTTGCCGGCCGAGCTAGTCAAATACAGCGGCGAAGAACTGATAAGGCGCATGAATCAGCTTCCTTGTAGAATATGGTCGGACGAAAGTATAGACTGCGCTTAGAATGAAAGTGTGCTCTGCCAAATTCACAAAAAGAGAGACCACACAATCTGCGCCATCTACTGTGGGATAAGTCTTTTAAACATCGCATATAAGGTTCTATCGAGCGTATTGGGTGAAAGATTAAAGCCCACCGTCAACTGATAATACCTTATTACTTTGGCTTTAGACCTGAAAAATCGACAACCGACCAGATATTCACCATGCGCCAAATCTTGGAAAATACCCGTGAAAAGAGGATCGACACACACCACCTCTTCGTCGATTTTAAATCTGCTTTTAACAGAACGAAAAGAAGCTGCCTTTAAGCCGCGATGTCTGAATTTGGGATCCCCGCAAAACTAATACGGCTGAGTAAACTGACGTTGAGCAACACCAAAAGCTCCGTCAAGATCGGGAAGGACCTCTCCGAGCCGTTTGATACCAAACGATGTTTCAGACAAGGCGGCTCCCTATCGTGCGACTTCTTCAATCTACAGCGTGGCAAAATTATTCGAGCTACAGGGCATCGAGCAGGTACAATCTTCTCCAATTGTAACAGCTATAACCACTTAAGCATGTCTATAAAGAAGAAAATAGTTTTTCAACAAAGAAGTTTTTTAGTGCTGAAACCTTCAGAATGTTGGAAAAGGCTTTCGCTGGTAATTTTTTGACTTGAACAAGGGTTTTTGATTGGTACGAATTATTCCAAGAGGGTCAAAATAAAATAAAAGAATTGGTGCTAGAGGATCTACGATTAACAGTCAGATATTTTATTATCATCGTTGGAATATCGGAAGGCTCACTGAAAACTACTTTGAAAGACCATTGGGCATAAGAAAAGATAAAGTACTACGTATTCGGAGCAGCTCCTCTCACAATGGAACTACCAATCTTAAGTAAAATAATAATAAAGATAAATAATACTTTAATTTAACTGAATTTATGTACACATATATATACCACCCTCTGTGGTGAGAAAACATTATAAATAATTAAAATTAATTGCTATCTGGTCACTCTAATTTGCATTCCAGCCACAACATTACTCGTTTTCATTATTTCCCTTTATCCTTTAATTTGTTTATACATACTATACATACCTGTACATGTGAGAACAATTACCATTGCATAAGTCTTTCATTATAAATCTAGTTTGCTTTTTACATTCGGAACCTGCAGACGCAAGGGCATTTCACTGGTAACCCACCAGCCGAGTAACTTTCCATTCATTAATAAACCATTATATTGTTGTTGTTCTAATATCGCGATTCAAAACTACCGCAAAAGCTTGGTAGCTCACCATCTACTCGTATGTGTTATTATTTCTAACTGTTTATTGGTGAAAAAAGAATAAATTAATAATTTTAAAATCATATTATGTTACAATTCATTGCAGTAGTAAAAAGATAAAACGCTGTGAATACATCCATGTTGTAACTGTCGACGTCATTTGGAAACGAAAAGAGAAGCCAAAGAAGCATATACGCTATAAGTATCCAATGATCTTCTAAGCAGATTTGTGATGTTGAAGACACTTTGCCGGATATTATGTATAGCGCCCCTAAACAAAAAATGATTTTTAGTATTCTCCCGTTTGAAAGATTTTTCATAGAACCTCAACCTAATTCTAATCTGATCGCAAATAGAATGGATTAATGGAGTAACGGGGAAATTGAAGACTTTTTATAATTTAAAGGGCGCTGAGCGAACTACACATTTGGTTCCAAACCCATATTTAAAATCATAATCAAACCTACAATAAGGTAAACTCTGCAACTATAAATTCTTTTACTTATGTATGTCATTTAACACAAAATCACTCTTACTGGTCGGATTTTTGTAGGAAATTGAAAAGTAAAGCCCTTTCCTCAGCCAAAATAAAAGTACGACCTTAGAAGTATATCATTTTGTCCATCATAATAATGAATATCCGAGTTCTAGAGATGTATTACTGGCACTCGGTAAGAGGGACTGTAGGACAGGCTCCAGGAAAATAATGGAGCATCTTAGCATTAGCAAGGCAACGCTTCATGCAATTGAGACACTGGAAGAGGTATCGTTAGTGAGGCGGTACTCATGAGCTGCGAAACGGCAATTCATCTGTCATCGCTAAGGACAAAACTTCTTTGTGCGTGAGTCAAAAAGAGTCTGTTGAGTAATAATAGGTTGTCAAAAAAGTCTTGCGGTATTTTCGCTAGTTGGCGCTAAAAGCGCGTAGTTCTAGTTTTATTCGTCGCATCGGGTCATGCTATACCTTTTTAAAGCTGCTAATACAAACGTTTTATGTCGTTCGTGAAATATTCGCAAACATGGAGCAAAATAAAGAGAAAATACGTATTTTACAGTAACTACGATAAAGGCAAAAATGCATCTGCTTTTAAAATTTGTGCAGTTTATGGACCCGATAGAGTTTCCATTTCCATCGCACAACGATGGTTTCAACATTTTCATTCTGGTGTATCGGTGGTCGAAGATGCGCCACTCTCCGGAAGGCCTGTCGTCGAACATTGCGATAAAATCGCTGAATTGGTCGAAAGAGATCGGCATAGTAGCAGCTGTAGCATCGGTCAGCTGGGCATGAGTCATCAAAAATTCATTTCAATTTCAATAAAAAAATCAATAAAAATACCGCAAGACTTTTTTGACAAACCATTATAAAGAGGGTTGATGTCAGCCGTAAAATATTAATAAATACTTTGTTATACTTATTTATGCTATACAACGTAGTATGTCGGTCAGGTCAAAATAGTTCCCGAGAAGCATTTCCGAGAATAACTTATTTGAAACCAATGGCAAAGTTTCAACTGCCTTTAACCGTGCAACAAGGGAAGAGAAATTGTTTTAACTGTAGACAAATCGACATTATTCATGAGTGTAGAGTATCGTGAACGCATTGAAAGACAATTGCCAGTTTCTTCGAAATAAAGAAACAGGTGCAAGAACTTCGAGTGTGGCATTAATCGAGTTGTTACCGATGCAGACCAAAGGTCTATACTCAGAGAAGCTTCCAACTTCCATGACTCCTCCGCGAAAATTAAATAAAAAAACTGATGTTTAAGCTATAAACACACCCAAAAGAGATCAAAAAGCTAAATATTTGAAAAAACAGAAACTAAGGAAAAACTACCACTTAAAAAATCGTGAAAAAACTTTGTCGGACATTATGTCGCTTACACAGTCGGGTATTGGACGTGATGGTATGAGGAAGTATATGCTATTATGGCCTCAGCCATTTGCAGTTTTTAATGCCAAAAATTAATGCAACTAAGTACAACTGCTTTCTAAAAGTTGAATTATATTTTTTTTAAATACATTTGGCACTCTGAATTGGCATTTCCTGCACGACGATGAGGCAATTCATTCGGTTGGGTCTGCACAAATTTGAATATAAAGCCGAATGTCGATATTAAAAAGAACGTCTGCGAATAGTGGGTTTGCAGTGTGTTCAAGGAAAATAAACAATATACCACTAAGAGGATCTAATCGACTGCATAAGGTTGAGGGGTCAACGATGATATTAGATCTTATTAAAAAGTATATGATTCACTTTCTAATGGAGTTTATGGAATTCTTGCCAACAAAGGACGCACCACCTATTATTAATTTCTTTAAAAACAATGTGGTTTAAAATTAAAAATGCTAGGCATCACTTTTCACATGATATAACTGAAAACATGGAATGAAAGGATAAGTTCGGTTGTAACCGAATGTAAGCATTTTCAAATGAGATATACATACGTGTGTAATGTGGAAAACGTCAACTAGGGAGCGGAGTTCATTAAACTAGGGAAGAGAGATTTAGGCCGAAGTCTAGAGAAAAATTGATACCGGCTCCTATAAAGCTTTCTCTTTCCATTTTGATTGTTAAACTTTACGTCTCTGGGGAATCAACCGATTTTTTTTTGCACTATCGTTAGATCGTAGTGCCAAATTTGAGTTCTTTATCTTGATTTAGAACTTAGTAATGGCACTTTATACATTTTCGATTAAATGCGTTTTTTGGACGTGTCAGTGATCCGATTACGCCGATCTAAAATTCCGAAATTTTTTGGTGCCGAGGGACATGTCAACCAAGTAATCTTAATTTTTACTCAAGTTACAGCTTACACGCACTTGCGCCCGGATATTAACTCGCCTCTTCGTCCTGATCATTTATATATAAATGGTGATCCATTTCGAGGTTCCCTACTCAGAGACTTCAAATCTAATGCGGAATGTTTATTATCATTCGAAGCAACATTCTTTGGCATTTATATTTTGAAGATTATTTCTTTCAAATGTCGGCCGCGGTTGCGTCTCAGATGATCCCTCTGTTGACTCCAATTTTCGATTACTCGTTAGAGCATTTACCATACTTAAACCGTAGTTTTTTGTGGATGAAATAACAGCTCTTGCTTCTATTCAGGTTTCTCTTCGTACCAAATGCGGTAATTTTACTTGTTTACATACCCACTGAGCCAGAAACGGTCTTCATCATTGAACAAAATTTTGCTCGAAAACGTCGGATATTCTTAGAACTTTTTAAGAGCTGATAGAGCGAATCGATGGGAAGGTCGAGCGGCTTCGCTTCTTGCACATGAAGTATTTTGTACTCTTTGAACTTAAGATTTCTACGTAAAATGCACTAAACCGTTCCATACGTCAGTACGAGTTTCTGCAAACGGTACCGAATCGACTCTCCACGATCTTCGTATACGCTGTCTGCTACGGCTGCTATATTTTCTTCACTAAGTGCTGGTCGTGGTCTGTTCGGTCAAATATTATCCAATAATGAATGCTGAGTCTCAATATGGGTGTTGGTCATAGTACGCTCAGTAGGCCGATTATGTTGACCATAAGTTGAGCGAAGCGCACTAAACACATTCTTTACAGAACGTGATAATTCTGAACGATTTGTAAACGTTGTTCATTCGTAAATCTCTCCTTGATAAAATGCCAAACAACATTGAATAAAAATAAGTACAGCTTGACACGACTCACGCTATTAAAGAAACTTGAGTTGCAGTCTCTTGATTATTACTTTATTGAATAATAATATAAAATTGAAATACATGGCTTTTATACAAAAATTTCGCTTAACTTAATCATTCATAAATTTTGACGTAAACATCAAAATAATTTCCGGGTTCGACCACTTGAAATTTTTTTGTAAACAATAAAATACGAGTAATGGCTGCAACATTGTTACAACATATGTTAATTTGTAATATTGTTGTGACAAAGAACAATTAGCAATAGAACATGATATCAATTTCGACAAAGTTGCGCCAAAGCAAATGTAAATAAAAACAAGTAAAAACGTTAACTTCGGTTGCACTGAAGCTAAATACCCTTCACAGGTGCATTTCTGTTAGTAACTATGTGTTCAGTTTGTATGGAAGCTATATGCTATAGTAATCCGTTCTGAACAATTTTTTTGGAGATTATATTGTTACCTTTAACAGTAATCCATGTCAAATTTCGTGAAGATACCACGTCAAATGCGAAAGTTTTCCATACAAGCCCTTTATTCCGATCGTTCGGTTTACATGGCAGCTTTATGTTATAGTGCTCCGATATCGGCAGTTCCCACAAATGAGCCGCTTTTTGAAGAGAAAATGATGTTAGCAAAATTTTATATCGATATCTTTAAATCTGAGAGACTAGTTCGTATATATATAGACTGACAGACAGACGGACGGAATGGTTAAATCGACTCAGCTCAACATACTGATCATTTATATATATACTTTTTAGCGTCTCCGACGCTTCCTTCTGGGTGTGACAAACTTAATATACCCTGTTCAGGGTATAAATATCAACTACAGTGGTCGTTTTGCGGTATATTGCTTAATATTCATTGTACGAGGTGTGTTCAAAAAGTATCGCGACAGTTTGCTGACAGTTTTCTTCGATTGCAGGGGCGTGGTGCATCATGAGTTCTTGCCACAGGGAAGAACGGTCAATAAGGAATATTACCTGCAAGTTATGCGCAATTTGCGCGAAGCAGTCCGCCAGAAACGTCCGGATTTGTGGAAGAACAAAAATTTGGCTTTTGCCCCACGATAACGTCCCTGCTCACACATCGTTGCTTGTGCGCGACTTTTTGGCCAAAAACAACACACTAATGATGCCGCGGCCACCGTATTCCTCAGATCTGGCCCCCTGTGACTTTTTCTTGTTCCCTAAACTGAAGAGGCCTATGAAAGGACGACGTTACGCTTCTCTTGACGAGATAAAGACGGCATCGAATGAGTGCTTCGAAGATTGGAAAAACCGTTGGCACAAGTGTATAATATCTCATGGGGATTACTTTGAAGGGGACAAAATAGATATTCATTAATAAACAAATAATTTTTAAAAAAACACAAAATTCGCGATACTTTTTGAACACACCTCGTATACATTAAAGAAGCTAATTAAACAGAAACTCAAATTTCGTATTTAAAATAACTTGCAGTAGACTGCATTGTTATAATGGGTGGTAACGTAACTCGCTTGGTCTGTCAAAACGGGCTATTGAAAAAAGTACCCCTATTTGGATAGATTATTTTTAGGCAATACAAACAACCGGTAGATGAACAAAACTTTGTTACCCTGTAGCAACATGTTGCAAGAGTATAAGCATAATTAAGTTAGTATAGGGGGCGTTATCCGGATGATCAAACGTTTGTTCGGAAATGTTTGTATTATTTTGCTTTTTTATATAATAAAATCTTGAATTTAATCGCTTTGTGCCCTTCTATTGCTAATTTTGAGGTAAACTTTTAATTAAATAGTTTCCATCCTACGCAGGAATTTAATTTCCGATTATGTCCGGATCAAAATTTTCCTCTCTTGCTCAATCTTAATAGATTTTAGTTAGTAGTTGAGTTTTATATACGAGTATAACATTTTTTGCCTTCCCGGCCTATTATTACTTTACTTATATAATATTTGGTGTCATGAATGCGCTTGGACTCCGACTTTGACCTTTTCAAAGTTGATTTGATTTACTCGGACACATCTGACTAATTTAATGGCAAAGTGTTTGGTATAATTAATTTACTTTCCGTGCCACAGTGTCCCTTCACTTGAACCTAGAATGCGGAAAATGAGCGAATGCAGAGAAATCATGCTTCACACCCCCATGTGTGTATGCATGTGTAACTACAGAGCTCACTCACGAGTGTGAATGCAAATTCAGTTAATTTAAAATCCATTAGAAAGGTAGTGACTTTTAATTACATATTCTGGTTAACAACAAGGGTAGATATAGATGTGTACAACAATTTCACATGCAAATGAATTTACACAAAGGTGTTTTTCATGGACAGAGAGACGATGTAAAGTGAAAACTTAATTATATGTTTAATAAGGACAAGATAAATTAAAATTTTCTTTTAAATTTTTTTATATAAAAATGATCGAATTAAATACCAGCAATTAAAACTTGCCGTATATAACTCAATTTTCGCTTGCACATATTTTCGCTTATGTGAGGGACAAGATTCATATTTATATATATGGTACATATGCATGTACATGAAATTGTACATGAACGGTATGGTATATGCCTAGCACGGCAGAGACGCCACATTCTGCGGTTACCTGGGCAGCAATCGCCTTAAAAATGCGCTTTCGCTATCCGCATGCTCTCTTTGCTTTTGTTATTTGAGGCGTTTTTCGCGCAAAACCGCACAAAAATTTCACTGGCTGTAAAATCCATTGCTTTCAAATACCCACAAAGCATTCGTAGGAATTGCATATTTATTTGCAATTTTCACATCGTTTGTAAGCTATATATAGGTTTGGAATGGCCGCGTAAAAAACTGGAAAAGCGATAAAATCCGGGTATTTCTCAAAAGCGATTTAATTGCCAGATTTTGCAACAAAGAGTATCTACGGAGAATATAGAGGAGAGGTGGGTATGTATAAATATGTGTATATATAATACTGGATAAAATCATACTTGGTAACAAACAGTCGTTTCTTCTTTTCGCTATTTCGCGCCGATTCTCCAACGGAGTGGAGGTCTTCCTTTTCCTTTGCTTTCACCGACGTATACTGAATAGCAAACCTTGAAAATGGGAGTGATCTCATCAATCCGGACAACAGAACCCTGCCAGCGCAGCCGTTGTCTCTTGATTCTTAACTATGTCCTCGTATATCTCGTATTGCTCATCGTTCCATTGACTGCGGTATTCGCCGTGGCCAATGCGCCACAAATCCTTTCTCTCAAACACTCCTAAGGCCGACTCATCGGATGATGTCATTCTCCATGAATTCGCACCATATAATAGTTCGAGAATAATGAAGGACTTGAAGAATTCGTATTCTCCAGCAATAGATAAGTAGTAAGATATCGAACGGTTTGGAGAGATCATTCTGATTATGACGGAGCTTTTGGTGTTGCTCAACGTCAGTTTAGGCAGCTTTTCGGGGATGCCAAGTTCAGACATAGCGTCATTGCTGTCGATGGCGGCTTTAAAACCGACGAAGAGGTGGTGTTTACCGATCTCCCTTTCATGGTTCTTTTCCAGGATTTGGCGCATGGTGAAAATCTGGTCGACAGTAGATTTTGTTGTTCACGGTGAGTTTTAATCATTCACACACTATGTTCGAAAAGACCTTATGTGTGATATTAATGGGGCTTATCTCTATTTTCGGATAATTATGCGAATTATAGAATGTAAAAGTGATCAAAGAAAGGTTGTTAAGATCGTTATATTATAAACGCTTTTTATTGAAATATTACACGTATTTTCGACATTTTTCTCTCGGTTTACCTAAATGTATACAAAATTGACATTATAAATTTAACTCTTAGTTTGTTTCAAGTATTCTGATTTTTTTAGGAAATAAGGATTTAAAAATAAACGAGATCAAATCTCACAAAATCCTTGACAGTTTCATGAACTGTGGGTTCAAATATATTCAAAATCTATCTTATATCTAAAGCAACCAAACTGTAGACCTATGTTATTTTTAGCAAAACAATTGAAGAAATAATTTGGTTAATATATCTCAAACTATATTTTAGGTATTAGGTCAAATATAGGAACTGAAGTCCACATATCACTGTCACATCGGTATCTTGATCCTTCTACTCTCTCTTACTATCCAGTTTCGAATATTTTTGTGTAAGAGATGATTCTTCCCCCATCCTGTTATACTTAACATAAAGAATTTCGTTCCATATACCGGTCAATATGTGAGTTATCTTAGGAAAAAATTTTTTAACATACTTGATGTTTATCGACTCCTCAAAGAATCGTGTACATATATTGGATACGCCGCAGAAAAATTAAAGCAGAACACAGATTTGTTGAGCAGATTTGTTCCGCGGCAAAAGGAGAAGGATAAAGTGCATGAAGAATCAAAAGCTTCCACTAAATGTCCTTTATAGATATTTCCATATACACTTCTATGTATGTACATGTAAAAATATGATGCCAAGCAATGTTATTAATGAGATGTTTCTGAATACTTTCGACCGTCAAAAGCGTGAGCTGTCAAGGCAAAATGATACACAACAAATGCAAGCACACGAAAACTGAATTTGCCTGTGGAAGCAGCCTTTCGGTCACGAAAAAACACGCCTTGCTCTATTTCAGCTTTATTTGGCTAATTTCAAAGCGCAAAGAGTAATGGCAAACGCAAATAAAACGGCGACTAAAATTAAAAAAAGCCCGACATAAAAACACAAAACGCCAAAAAATAAATGGCACTCGCTTCTCGCAAGTATTTTCCATGAGCTTGTATTTGTTGTTGTTGTTTCTGCAGTATAACATGTTTCGTGCAATCACACACACACTCCTCTAAGTAGGTGGCGGCAAGTGCGCCACAAAGGCATGGTGCAACATTTCATTGAGGCCACCATAATGTAATGATGAAGTGGATAGAGGGTGCAATTGAATAGAGTGCCAAACGCTCTGAGCGCAAGCATGCATGTTGGTGCTCTCGCATATATACTAACGTACAAACCGGGTGAATACATATTTGAAAGCAGCCTACATGGTGGCGCATATTTCGTGAAGCGAAACGCCAAAATGACGTTGCTGCAACTTTCGTACCACTATGAAGTGATTGTGGCAACAACATACTAAATTGCTGTCACTCAAGCTCTTGACAAATAGTCGAAAGTCGCTCTACACTTGATGGGATTATGAGTTTGTATGACATTACGACACTTCAGAAACAAGATTTTTGTAGTGATAGCTGGATTTTAGTTTTTATTATAGCTTTCACACTTTAGAGTTAGAAGGTATTACGGTTTTAAGTTCGGTGTGAAATATATTACATTACTTCTGAAGTTCTTCAAGTGTTTAAAACAGATTTATGGATGTTATCAACCACCAAGAAAATATCAAAACAGCGAAAAAATGGAATGGTTTGGGTTTTTACTTTATTGAATGGCTCTAAAATTCGAAACATTGATTATTATATATGGAGCTTAAAATTTTTCATTACCATTATTAATTACGCATAGTTTACTCACTGTGGTCTGACAATAACAAAAAAGTGCTGGATATGTGTTTGGAGGTGGAAACCATTCATTAACATTCTTTCAGAGCAGTGTCGACAAGAATCAAAACTACACTGATGGGTAAAAGCTCGGAAAAAGCTGGTATTTAATATTTGTGAGAATCAAAAGGATTAGAAAATTAGAATACTGTTTCCTGATAGATTGAAAATTACAACTTTAATTATTAATGCGAGCTATCACTTCCAAACCGTCCGATACATACGGATATTTGGTCAAACAGATTAAATAATAAAGAAGAGCTACAATTTACATACCGAAACAAGGTTCACGTAATGCTTCATAATTTGCTTTGCCTTCAAAGTAATCTTGGCCAATGGTGGTCAGTAGATAAGTTCAGCAAATAGCAAACCACTACAAGACTGGACAAAGCACAGGCTTACTTCCGGGTAGTGCAAGTGGTAGACTAATAAAAAACTGCAGCAACACAGCTCACTTATCCTCGGAAAACGCAATTTTTTCTCACCACAAAACCGTTTTTTCTATTTCTTTGTAAGGTTGAGGTTAGGTTGGGTCGTAGGGTTGATCCAAAATCGGTGAATCCCTCTGGGACAGATATTCGTACTTTGTGTTACCCAAAACTCCAAAAAGGTGGATCCGCAGATCCTCATCGATCGGCGAAGCAAATTTAATTAAACAGGCCAGAAACTTTGCTTGGTTCACCAAAGATATTCCAATTTTTTTGTCTGGTAAAGCAGTGTAATAAAGAAGGAAGTGACGATCCATACAGCTTTGTCAAAGAGCGTCCGAACAATGCACTCCAAACTGTTCTGTTGGTTTTGCAAACGAAACTATATGTGATGTGCTTGAAATTAGCTTCGATCTTAAATTTATTCAAAGCTCCCATAATCGCATCCGTCCGTACGTTGTTGAATGTGCCCTCGATATTAAGAAAGGTACCCTCATTCTTTCTTTATGTTTGAGGGCTCCCTCCAACTATGACGCTTCCGAGTGCAAGGCAGTTTCGACAGACTTATCACCTTTGCTGTAGGCATGCTGAGTACTTAATAAGCAGCTCCTTGGAACTCGACCCCTATTATATAGGTTCATTAGTCTCTTCAGAGTTTTCAATAGAAACAAGGAGATACTGGTTGGCCTTTGTCCTGGTAATAATATAGGAGCTTTTGCCTGTTTTTGAGACAAACGCCACACTAATCTGCCACTAAGCCATCGGAACGTTACCGTAATCTGACGCAGTCCGAGTAGATGGGGGTCAATCAACTGCATGATTATCTTGTTGCAGGCTGAAGGTGTGCAAGTATAATGCTGCCGGGTCTCGGAGACTTGAACGGTTTAAAAAAGTAAAGCCCATGTGAGACGTCGCTCGTCCAGGAGGAACTAGGAGAGAAGGTTGTATAGCCATCCTAAAGCTCTCCAAGGGACACTTTTTCTGAAGCCGAAACTGTAGCGAGTTAGCAGATCCATCTCTAAGGTACTATAATGAGATAGGATTATTTGTAAGAATATGTCTAAAACTAGAGCATTCATGACAGCCCTCTAAGCTCTCGTAAAAGGCTCTCCAAGAAAACCTCTAGACCTTCCTAATCTCGGTTTTATTTAAGTCCTGAAAAATGCAAACTTTAATATTTTTTATTGAATGTGAACGGGCGCATAATTTATTATTTTTTATACATGAACATGAACTAAAAGGATAAAAAGCTTTTTAAAATTTCTTCGCTACTTTTATACTTATGCAGATATAAAGAGACGAATTACAAACTTGTACCCATTTTTGCTCTCCACTGTATATCCCAATCTCCAACTGAGTTGTTAGAAAAGCACAGTAGCTTGAAAAACATGCTGACCTAACTATTTAATTATGTATGTAAGTCTTTCATTAACATTCAAGCAAAATTTCACTTTTAGTGAACTTTAATTCCGTCCGAATTTAACACTTTATTATTTACCACATTAACGAAACCAATGTTAATTATGAAAGTTTAACATCTTCAGCTATGAGTTTATTTTCCAGTATCATAGTATGTCTAAAAATATCTCAGTAGATTGCTATCACAATCATAAGGAGCCAAAAACTTCTCTTAAACAACAAAAAATATTCATTTGGTACGAAGGAGTAGGGAAGAAAACTGCCGAATTTTGTTGAAAGCTAATGAATTCGACCCGTTAAGGTCTTTAACACATTTTTTCTTGAGCTTCGTTTATTAACGCCAAACATGTGATAGGGCTAAGATTTATTTATTTGCTCTTGCGAATTAATTTCCTTTTTGGTATTCCCTCAATATGGTAATCAAAAGAAGAGCGCAAAACTCATCAGACCATTTTCACAGCAGGCGCTATGAAATCCTTATGGAATTTAATTTCCATTTTGCTTATAATTTATGACTTTAAATGGTTTGGCCTACGCATCCTTACGCACTTTTCTTTGTCATTGTCTTTGGCTGAGCATTAGTAGTGTTGCGAACCCCAACATACACGTACAAATGTATAGTATGGGGATGTGTTGTTGTACACAATATTCAAATGGAAAAATAAATGCACATAAGCGCTCATAAATACTTTCAGCCTTGCATAAATCATATGCTGTGAGTGCGAGGCTTTGCACCTTTATATAAATTTCCGGTTTACCTACCGTAAGCATGCAACAAGTCGCTGGCGTTGAAAGGGAAACACTAAGGAAAGCAGCATCACCTTTGTAGAACTCAGATCGAATCCTTTTCATTTACATGTGTGGGTATACAACGCTATTTATTTATTTACATTTTTGGTATGCACATATTTGCTTAGAGCCACTCGTACCTTGTTGCTGCGTTGTAATTTTGCCTAGTCCCTTCTTCCTGGTAATAATATATGTTCTTCTGAATGTTAACGTAAATAATATTTTATCACAATTTTCTTTTCGCTGCATGTAATATTTATATATTTGCGTGCGTGGATGTGTAGTTAGATGTAATTTCGAAAGTGAGGCATTTACCCGTATGCTAATATAAAATGAGAATTCCTGTTGTGTGAGATCAATTTTTTCTTCCTTTCCACTTCTTTATTTTTATACCAGATTTCTATGACCCAAGCCTTACCAATTAGTTCGAGTAGTAAAATTTTGATTCCAAAGCCGTCATGGTTATCAGCCTTCTGGTCATCTTAAATACATTACGACTAAATACTTTATTTCTTATCATTGTAAAAGAAGTTAAGTTACAAAGACTTTCAAATTGTCGATGTAGTAATAACCTTATACTTTTCATTTCGATGTTTTTGCATGTTAAGATGGTTAAAAAGTAAACAGATCGCTTGGTTTTCATTAGTTATTCTCACAAAAATTGGATAATTAATGAATTAGATAGTAATAAAAATTCGTTGGCCGCCTGAGGATGCTTCGAAGTTTATAGTTTTATGCTAAGACAGGAATTCCAAATACAACTCTGTCCGATATACCATGAGAACTAATAGTCTTTCTTACACGCGCACAGTTAATAATTTGTTGATAATACAATTCATTATATTTTATAATTAATTTTTGCAGAGTTACCACCGTACTTATGATTATAAATTTGCATATTCTCTCACGCTAAGAAAACCTTTGTGAGTAGGAGAACTCTGACATCTTGAGAATTTATATCAAACCGAATTACACATTCATCGGAATAAGAGATATATCATCTCTGATTTAGGCTGGGCTGAAACTCGGACCAATATCTCAGAGGCATTTTAATCACGAAGTGTGAATCAACAGCAAATAATGTACCTAGCTATAATAGCACTAGACCAACAACCGATTTGCTTTTCTAATATGTGGGCTTAAATAAAGTTAATTCAATTAGCTTATATTGACTACCAATGGAGAGGGAGAGAGTATAAGCACTTTCCTATTACGAAGCTTGAATACCGTCAAGAGCTGAAAGCTTAATAGAAAAGAAGTAAATTACTTACCATCCATGAATTGCAAATAACATCTTTTCGTGGAATCAAAACTTGACCAAATATGGACGTAATCAATCATACTTTCAATACAATGACACCAGCTTATGATATTGCAAAAGCGTCAATATTATTTTTGGAAATGGCGGTTTTTTTCTATATAGTCTCCTTAAAGAAAGTCGATCGAACAGCTCCACCAATCTTCGGAGATAATCTGTCGTGTGAATATCTCTTTTTCTTGGTCTTAAATACAAGAATTGTGACAAAGCGACACAGAAACCTCTTCGTATTGTGCTTATGTAGCGTGAAAGACTACCGTACTTCGGGTCTGCAGCTTTTCCCTATTCAAAATTTATTACAAGATAATGGATCCCAAGGGATAATGGGAGATTACTACTGTATTATCTACCTCGAAAACTTTCCATCGGTGGTTTGCTAATAGGGGATTGTGTTCTTTTGTACCCTAAACCCATAGAGATCAAATGAAAGATTTCGGTTCTAGTTAAATCCAACACGGTCTGCAATAAAACTCACTTAAATTATAAAAACACACAATAAAAAAAATAATGCACTCTACTAAGTTATGCATTACCTGGCAGTCGCTTTTAATTTGCGTAGGAGACCAATACAAATGCATTTAATTTACATAAACTAAAACAGACAATCGAATAAATAAATACCAAGGTCGAGAGAAATGGAAGAATGAAGTGAATGTAACAACAACAATGATGCCAATCCACCGAATTGGTTGTCACAACCGGCATAAGTTCGTTCCGCCAACTTTTAACGCTTCATTTGATTGCATGCAACACGCGCACAGATAATAATCAGCGACTGTGAAAAGAAAGTACGCCAAATACTCATACTCAGCTGAACACAATAGACGGAATATACCATAGACGACCATATTTAGAGCGAGGAGAAGGTGTGCCGACGCGTTCAGTGACGAAGGCGGCTTGAACGAGCATTAGTGTCACCTAGTGGTGTGTTAAATAAGTAAACAACAATAGGAACGGGTGCTTGAATGACGGTGGCGGCGTCCTGCGGCGGGCGCCACAGACAAAGGCAAAGTTGGGAACCGAAGGATAATTGAAAAAAGGCGCGCTGAGTGCAATTGTGTCAACGAATAAAAAATGTCACGCGGAGCAAACGAAGGTACAAGACGTAAGGAGGAACTGATTTCGGGCACAATCCTGGTATATTATATTGCATTAGGATGTAGGTCAACAGATATGTATATACAGCAATATTCGATTCGGTTTTTCTAAGCAGGCAGACACTACATAATTATATTAAAGACTGATCAAAATCAAGTATGGTTTATGAAAAGAATAACTTCGTATTTCGAAGTTAAATAGATAAAGTTGTTCACAACTCCGACTAGTCTTCGTTCGTTATCCGAAGTATTCGTAACAGTTCCATATCCAACTTAAATAAATCTGAGTCACCACTTCTAATATACATTTGTATGTATACCTGTTTGAATCCTCATTGCATATTAGATAACTGTGGAAAATTTTTCTAATGATAATCCGTCCTCACTAGTGTCACAATCATATATCTAAGCTTTGTAATGATACCTCGATTTCAGATCAAAAAGTACTCTCTAATTTTTTCATATAATATATCAGGAGTTCGTCTGGACATCCATCTTTACCTACCTTCCATTAAAATTGTAAAAGCTCTTCTTGCCAGTGAAAATCTCCTTGATCCTCAAATTAAGCATATTCTGTTTTTTCATTAGACAAACACCTTTGAAACCATTGAAGTTCCAAGAGGGGGCACCAGCAACTCAGTTCGGTAGGCGAAACGACGCTTTAGTGCAGCCAATCCAATAAGTTCCTTGAATAAACATAACCTTAATACCCTTGACAAACGTACAACCACGTGTACAACAAAAAGTGAATTAAAATAAAATTGCAAAAAAGACTTCCATAAAAAGCGTGAGAAAAAATTGAAAACAAACAAAGCAGGATGCAAGCAACGGTAATAACGATGCCAGCGAGAAGCAAGCCGAAGCATGGAACTACTTTGTGAAATGTGTAAAGTGGTTTTATTGGCAACGAAGTGGTGAATCCGGCATAGAAAATAAAAAAAAACAAGGCACAGAAACAGAAACAGTGAAAGAAAAAGAGTAGGGACATAGAAAAGGAAGGATATTCGACCAACACCTCGTTGCATTGTGATTGTGATTTTCACCCGACACTGTTGTAAATGCCAAGGCGTAGTATTGAAGGACATCATGCTCAGTGAAATTAAACAAAATGAAACTAAACAATGTTTCGCTTTTAAATTCGTGCGAAACGTGTCTGGCATTCAAATTAAACAATAGCTGGGTGCTGAGAGAGAAGGTGTGCCGTTTTCGACAGCGCTACAAGTGCAAACAATTAGAGAATGTACTCGCATTTGTATTTACGAAAGCACGTTGTAATTGCTAAGTGCTGGAATAACTGAGGAGAATAAAGACCTCGTCAGTTAACATTACAAATAACATGCCGGTGCAACTTGAAAACGTTTTGAGTGGTGTAAACAGAAATTCTGATATTTCAAGAAGTGAGATTACTGCAATATTGCCATTTAGAGTCAATGAGTTGATGCGCATGCGTTGGGGAGCTTAGTATTCGGTCTCTGTGGTAATCATGGTAATTATTTACCATTGTGACAAGTAACTTAAGGTCACGAGTATAAATGGCGAGTTCACTACTCTAACTCAATGGATCGAGTATTTACCCATATTCTTTGTTTTGATAAACTATGGGAAACATTAATTGGTTCTACTCTTCTAGTATGCATTTATAATTCCTAAATGTTTCCGATACTATAACTATGACTATATCAAACAATATATCATCGAGGAATAGAAATCTGCATACTTTTGTGGCCGGGGTGATTGGTGAAATCGCTCTTTCTTGAATGAAACTTCAGATAATTTTAGTTAATGTTAATTATAAATTTTATAATATAAAGTGTCTAAATGAAGCTCAGCGGATATCTCTTCTTGAGTTCCAATAAAGAAATTAACTAAATCGCTCTATGCGTTTGATTATAAAATCTAGAGATTTATTAGAAGTATCTTTCTAACATGTTACATTCGGATTTCTAATCGAATGCTTTCACCTAACAATTAGAGGAATATTAAATAATAACATACGTTCTATATATGATCCACTTCGATGCTTTCCACTTTTTTGAAGAACCATCCGTTGAGTCCAATTTTCGATGACTCACCGGCATAATTTTTGAAAAAATATGGACCGACGATTCCGCCGGCCCACAAAGAACTCCAAACCGTTTTTTTTTCTAGATAAATTGGCATCTCTTGAATTCCTTGAGGTTACTCTTCGTCCCAAATGCTGCAATTTTGCATGTTTACTTACGCATTGAGCCAGAAATGGGCATCTTCGCTGGTCGAAAACGTCTTATCTTCTTAGAACTTTTTAAGAGTTGATAGAGCGAATCGCTGGGAAGGTCAAGCGAATTCACTTCTTGCATATGTAGTATTTTGTACACTTTCAACTTAAGATCTCGACGTAAATTGCACTAAATCGTTCCATACGTGAGTCCGAGTTGCTGCGAACGGTACCGAATCGACTCTGCACGATCGTCGTATACGCTGTCAGCTACGGCTGCTTTATTTTCTTCAAAGCGTTCTAGTGGGGTCTATTCGATTCAAGATGGGTGATGGTATCGGGAATAGTACGCTCAGTGGGCCGATTATGTTGACCATAAATTGAAAGAAGCGCGATAAACACATTTTTTACAGAAGGTGAATTTTCGTAATAAAGTTGAACGATTTGTAAACGTTGTTTAGGCGTAAGTTTTTCCATGATGAAATGCCGAACAATATTGAACAAAAATAAAAACAGCTTGACATGGGTCACGCGGGATCCATCAAAAAAGGTCATTGAAACAAGACCTGGATCACCCTTTTTATATATATATGGTGAGGTTGGGGTAACATGTTCCGCCAACTAAGGCTATTCTTACATATCGGCTGACTTTTAAGATAGAATAATGAATAAAATATTAATAATTTTAATGTATTCAACCAAGTAATAATGTAATACACATTTTCGAGGAAAAAAATGAAGAGTATATGATCCTTTCAGTGGGGGAATTATAAAAAGAAAGTATTAATAGGTGTACTCAGAAAATAACGGTAATTATAAAGATTCTCAGGTTTGAAGGGCCCAATTGTCAACTGTATTCATTGCTTACTTTGTCGTAGCAGCCGCTGGGTTAAACGTGGCGATTTTCGTTTGTTAAAAGCTCACATTTCTTTGCTTGTTTGTGAATTATTGGCCAAAACTAATACGAGTTATGGCTCTCTGAGAGTTTTTCCTATATCTAAAAATAGAGAGTACCTTAAAGAGCCGTTGTTTTACGAAAATAGATGACATTAAAAACGTATCGTCAAAGGTCGATGTGTTGAGATGTCTTTCCACCAGCCCTTCATGGCTGGCATAAATGCAAAATAACGAGTGGGGACTATTTTCAAGGCAACAACATAAATGTAGACAACGAATAAATATTTTTTTTTAAACTCTCTTTACTTTTTAAACATGCTTCTTTCATGTGTATATGTACATATATTGCAGAAGTAATTCAATGCTATACCGAAATTTCAGAATTAACCCTACAGTTATCATATGCTTGTGATATCGAATTACTCATTGATTTTTTCAATAAATATTCCCATGTCCTAAAAATTGACGTATTATCTATTTAGTGAACTCTTATAAAATGTAGTTTTTATACCATACTTTTTGATTCTTCTCCAGTCTTAGTTTGAACTTAAGACTCATGGAGTTGCATTCATAGGTATACACATCGTCTACGGTGAACTTATCACAAAAGCGAGTAAACTTATAACGATGGAAAAGATTGCTTAAGGAAAACTTTATATTGTCTCCGATTACTTTAATTGTTTGCTCTTTCCTTTTTTTATAATTTTTTGTATTTCTTTTCGAAGGCTAACTTTCCATTGAAATATTTGCCATTTCATGTGCGCAGTAGTAAGGCAGTAAGATTGAAATTTTTTTCTAAACAATTTGCATTTGTTGTCATGAGAAAACTTTCAATTGCTGGATAAGATATGCACTTGTATGCCAATATTGCTGCACTTGGTGGGTGGGAGAATACGTTGGAAGTATTAAATTGTCAGTTGCAAGTTTTTTCATTTATTCCAGTTTGTTCAAAAGAAAGCAGCAAAGAAATGTACATGCAAAAATCCACTAAATTTTTTTTCAAAGCTCTTTCACATTTTCTTATGCAGCTCCTGTTTTTGCTCACATTCCTCTTGTACTTAACGTCAAGCTTGTCTCATTTCTTTTACATAATCATTTATCTCAATTTGGTTCAATATGAATACGAACAGCTTTGTGGCTCCATCGTCTACGTAGCCTTATTTTTTTATACACCCATATAATATAGTACACGTATGCGGATGCGAATGTAATAGAGTCAATTTCAAATCCCTCAACGCTAATATTTCTCTGCCCTACAGGTGCTAAGGGCCACCTTTCATAAAATCCACTGGGTTGCTTACTTATGTGACATTTCCAATTCGCTCTTATACTCTTATTGACATAAATTTTACAGCTACGCCTTTTTATGCAAATATTTCGTCGGGTAATATGTGTGAGATATAATTTACTCATATTTTCAACATCAAAAACGCCGGCAGTAAATAAATAGCCAATTTTTTATTTTTACAGGGAAACCTACAACCGAGCCGAATTAAATGGTTTTATGCTGTTTTCAATAGGAATACTCGTATATTGAGTTATGTTGTAAAGCAGTATTACTTATGTTAGCATTATACACAATGTACTGATTGGAGCGAATTCGGAATGGCTAAAAATCAAGGAATGTATGTATGTAAAATATTTAGTGAAATTTTCTTTATAAAAACAAAAATAAGAAAACAGGTTAGCTTCAGTTGCAGCGAAGAATGTATACCATTCACAAATAAAATAGTTTTCAGTACAAGAGCTTAACCGTGCGATTCTGTAACTTGAGACAGTCTCAAGTCTCTAAATTTGAGATTTTAAGTTAGAGACAATTTTTGAGACTTGAGATGATATTGCTATTCTGTAAGTGACAGTCACAAAATCTATTACATTTCATTATTCAGAGATGTTTTTACACTTGAATGAAAATAAATATGTCGAAAACAAATATTAAATTTTCTATAACATAGTCAAAAAACATAATTATCAATGAAAATAAAAATATCTGTTGACTTTGTTTGATAATATTTACGAAATTTATGTAAAATTGATTTATTTTTAACCTTTTCGTGTTTGAGTTGCTTACAAAATATAAAGAAACGACAATCGATTAATATCTATGATGATCTCTATTCAGTATATTCAAAATGACAGACAAGAGTTCTTTTTAGTTTTGTGACCTGCTAACTACCAGGTCTCAATATTCTGAGACTAACGCTAGAGACTGTTTAGTGAATAGTAACTAGTCTCAAATAGAGACTTTGCCTCAAAATGTCTCAAATAGAGACTAGAGACTGGTTACAGAATCCCGCTATAAGAAAATATTTTTTGACAAATAAAAAAGTTTTCCATACAAAAACTTAACTTTATTCATTCAGTTTGTATGGGTACTATTGCTACATCGCACAGTGGCCAATTTGGCTTCGCTAGCGGCATTTTAGTCATAGCTTCCAAAGTAAAGAATATATCTTCAAATTTTTTTTTTCTCAATTCAGAAAAAAATCAGACAATTTTTGGAAAAAAAATGATTTTTTTTTTTTAATTTTTAATTTTTTTTTAATTTTTTATTTTGTTTTTAATTCAATAAACATTTTCCACCATGTATGCATATAAAAAATAAGAAAAAAATTGTCAACTCAAAGAGAAACCATATTATAAAGAAATATTAATCAGATTCTTCAGTATCAGATTCAGAGAAATCATCTTCAAAATGATGCATTATAAGCAAGCTTTTAACTTCCTTATCGAAACTAATATTTCTGGAATAGGAAATTGATGAGCCGTTGGACGATGAAGATATTAAGGGATCGGAAGAAACAAAAAGAGCGTTAATTATATCTTCCATTGTATTTTTTCTGCAATTTTTTCTGGTATTATTTTCACAGATGTTCCGATAATCTTTATTTCTGGCTTCAAGCGCTTCCTCGGACATCATACCAATTCGAAGCGAAAAATGATTGATTATGTCTGCTCCATGAATTAAAGTTCTGTGTGTGTTTCCATTGCGTAAAGTCTGAATGCCTCCGTGTTTATATCGTATCCACAAGCAAGTGCTCGTAAGACGACGCTGAATTGATATATTAAATTTGCATCGGTCCGATATCGGCTGTTCCGGGCAAATGGCCAACGATTCTTTTACATATAGTAGCTCAAGCAGCTCACGACTTTCGGGCTATGACCAAGTATCCTCTGGGTAGTCAAAGAACATCCGTTTGAAGGCGAGCGAAAGTGAGAAGGCGAAACATCCCCTCCGCAGGGTTGTGCACTGGATTTGGGTTACCAACTGCCTCGGATGAGAGACTCCCCTTAATACTTTAACGCCAGGGTGTGTAAAGAAGATATCTTTATCAGCCTCCACAACGAAACATCCACAAATGGGTTGAGTCTGATCGACTTCGCCGGGGCCCGAAATATGGTTATCTGCGGTACTAGTTTCCAGCATAAGAAAATACATCAAGCTACCTGGCTGTCTCCGGATCGAAAAGACGAAAGATACGTTTCCAGTGTTCAATACGTGCGTACGTCCTAACATCGACTCGGACTACCATATTGTTGCAGCCAATATTTGCACCCGCCTCTGTGCAGCAAAAAACGCAAGTCAACAAAAAAAGGAAGGTTCGACGTGAAGAAACTGCAATCACTACAGGTAGCCGAACGATTTTCTACTCGACATGCACTTCTGCTCTCTGAGAGCACTCTATAATAACTCGATATAAAGGGACTGTGGGGCGGCATTTCAAACTCCTTACATACAGCTGCAACCGAAACCATTGGTTTTCCAAAAAATGCAAAAGAACAGCTGGTACGACGAGGACTGCTGTGTTGCAGCGAAGAGAAAACAGACTGCTTACCTCGCAACGTTACGATTGACCACAGTACGCGCGGGTGGAATAGATACCGAGTGTTAAAAAGGAAAGCGAGACTCATTCGCAGACATAAAAATGGAGTGGCCGAAATGCGTGAGTAAGAAGAACTCGAAAAGCTGGGCGACAGGGGCTATGCTCGAAAATACCGAGAGTTAAGGAGGGAAGTGAGACGCATTTGCACACAGAATATGAAGAGCTTGACAAGCTGGCCGATAAGCGTAATGCTCAAAAATTCTACGAAAAAATGCGGCGACTAACAGAAGGTGTCAAGATGGAAGCATACTCTTGTAGAACCCAAGGATGTGGTCTAGTAAACGAAGCCCAGAGCATACTAAAATTATGGAGGGAACACTTTTCCAGCCTGCTGAATGGCAGTGAAAGCATAAGCGTACCCTAGTCCTCAATCGATGACGATGGAGTAGACGTTCCATTGCCTGACCATGAAGAAGTTCGAATAGCAATTACCTGTCTGAAGAACAACAAAGCCGTGGGGGTCGATGAATTGCCGGTCGAGCTTTTCAAACACGGCAGCGAAGAAGTGATAAGCATGCATCAGCTTCTGTGTAAGATATGGCCGGATGAAAGCATGCCCAACGATTGGAATTTAAGTGTTCTCCACCCAATCCACAAAAAGGGAGACCCCACATTCTGCGCCAACTACCGTGGGATATATAAGGTTCTATCGAACATATTGTGTGAAAGATTAAAGCACACCGTTAGCAAACTGATTGGACCTTATCAGTGTGGCTTTAGACCTGGAAAACCAACAACCGACCGATATTCACCATGCTTTTTAATCAACCAGTCTGAATAAGATATCGGAGATCATTAAATTGTGTCAATGTCAACACATTAGTTGCAAATGTGATTTTGCTTTTGAGAATATGCCAACAGTCCCTGATCAAATCTTATTGCATCTGAGATCGTTTTCGTGTTGGCGCACTTTGAGTGTCTCAACAAAATCGTATTATAGTAGCAGGTAGCTTATTGACCCTTTCTTATTTTATTCGGCATATGTTACGAATACTTCGTCTCCGGTATATGATAATAACTTTTTTTAAAAATAATAATGTTACTTTTTTCTATCGAACCCTGATTTATCGTCATAAATTCAGTGGAGATATAAGTACACATGTATAGTTACAACGAATGTTTGTTATTGCACCACTAGATACGCTAAGTTCTCAAATTAGGTTCCTTAACTGTCTGTTCATTCTGACTTTAGTTGCGCTTGGTTATGCAGTTTTTTTTCCAATTTGTACTTAAACGAAAACTATAACTTAAATGCGATAATATTCAAGCATCCGGACAGCAAACCCGAGTGTCTGTGGAAAAGCTCATACGTAAGTGGTGGGAAAATGAAAACAAAAATCGCACCGAACAAATCGGTGCAGTTGGTCAAAAGGATGAGGGCGCGAGTATAAAGGGGATTAACGTTCAAATAACCGTAAAATTATTCATGTGCATACGAGTTGAAATTTAATCCGAGTTTAGCAAGCTTGCGATCAGCGGGCAGCCGGCACTCCACCCACTCGGGGTGTGGCAATGCGCTGCGAATTGAAAAAGTGGAAGCACTTGAATTTTGTGCA
Source organism: Bactrocera neohumeralis (assembly GCF_024586455.1). Classification (NCBI taxonomy): domain Eukaryota; kingdom Metazoa; phylum Arthropoda; class Insecta; order Diptera; family Tephritidae; genus Bactrocera; species Bactrocera neohumeralis. Next base: position 33,532,906 of record NC_065920.1, read on the forward strand.
CGCTGAGCAAACAGCGAGGGAGCACATGCAACAATACTCGTCCGCACACACACACATATGCACATGCAATTTTTTTTATCGGCGAAATACGCTATGGCTGAGCCACTATATTCCCGTAAACGCTTATTTCGGCCCTCGTTGCTTTCGCTTCCCATCGTGCGCGCAATGCGGGTAAAATTTCACACATAGACACACAGTTACATATACAGCTATATGGGCTTCTGTATGTATGCACATCAAGAAATTCGGGCGGAAACAAGCAAAGTGCCGCTTTGAGTCACATAGACAAATGCATATGTATGTGGAAGTGTGTTTATGCGAGCACACAAACATACATGCACCAATTCGCCAAAATGAAATCGAAGCATAAGTGTTGTAGCGAATGTGCGCGCACCGGCGTCTGCAGTTTGGGGAGTTATGAAATTTTGGCGTGTCCAGCTTGGCAGAGAATTTATTGTTTAAAATTTAAAATCAATGAACCGCATGGCGTGTAGCAGGTTTCCACTTTTTGCTCGCTTGCTGTGCACACGTATCTAAAATTGTGTTATTTTATTTTATCGAATATACCATGTCGTGCTTCTGCATTTCTAGAGCTCAGCAAGTGGCAGCAATTTAGATGAAATATTTGCTCACAGCTGCTGAGCTTCACTTTTTTAAAGAGCCTTTAGTTTAATAGCACCTATTTCCTTTCCAAAGTTCTGATCTCATATCCTTTAAACCATAAACTGAATATGTATGGAATAATAAGGTATCCGTTAGTCGTCCTCTGCTAATACTTTTGCTGTTCATAAAACTAATGAAAAATCACAACAGAATTTCAGCGGAAAAATATAAGTCGATCTTTTATCTTTTAAGGTAGCTAAATAATGAGTACCGAAATGAATAAAAATGTATAAGTAGTGGAATTTAGCATAAATTTAACCGTTAGACACGCCTTTGTCACTAAACCGAAGTGCGCGGTTGGCTATCGGTTATTTTAGTAAGCCCAAATGTTTCATTTAAGGTCAGTGAGTCTAATGGAAATTAATAATGGGTTGTCAAAAAAGTCTTGCGGTATTTTTATTGAATTTTTTTTTTTATTGAAATTGAAATGAATTTTTTATCACTCATGCCCAGCTCTTGACCGATGCTACGGCTGCTACTATGCCGGTCTCTTTTGACCAATTCAGCGATTTTCCGGAGCGTGGCGCATTTTCGACCACCTCTACACCAGAACGAAAACGTTGAAACCATCGTTGTGCGGTGGAAATGGAAACTGTATCGGGTCCATAAACTGCACAAATTTTATTGGCGGCTTGAGGTGCATTTTTGCCTTTATCGTAGTAGTACTGTAAAATATGCCGTATTTTCTCTTTATTTCGATCCATGTTTGCGACGCTATAACTCACGAACGACTTAAAAGAAACGACAATCAATCAAACACGTGTTTGCGCGCGTGAAATGAGCTTTCCAAAAAAGTATAGCATGACCCGATGCGACGAATAGAACTAGAACTACGTGCTTTCAGCGCCAACTATCGAAAATACCGCAAGACTTTTTTGACAAATCATTATTATGTTCATTAAATTGCAGTTAAATCGATTTCGTTGAAATCAATTTCGTTAACATAACTCGCATGCAAAATCAACCAAATAGCTATATAATTTTTTTGGGGGTATGGAAGGTTAAGTAGTTATTTATTCATTATCTTCTTTAAACGTGTAAGAGAACGAGAAACATTGGATAAAAAGTTGACAAAAATGTTCTGACGCAAACAACGACTCAATATAACCAAATAGAACTCTTATTGACTGTCTGTCGCTCCGGAACAAATTTATGATGCACCAAACCACTAAGGACCTTGATTTTTGAACGAAATTGCCCTGATTTTTTGGTTTCGGCTCGGTTTTGCCGTCCATTCCGCTATTTATTGACTTGTTTGCATGACAAACTCAAGTCTTATTGACCGTTATAATGTTCACTATGAATGTGGGATCGAAATTCGCACGATCAAGCAGGTCCAAAGAGACTTGTTTTCGGTGCTCTCTCCGAAAAAAATTCGACTTTATCGGGACGAGTCAAGCAAGACCGCGTTTCATACTCAAAATATCCACCAACATCATTTGAGCACGAACGATTTTAATATTTCTTGTCTCTCCCCCATATCCTTAAATTTTTTAATATTCAGTAATTTTAGTATTCATAATAGTCAGTTGGTGAGGTCGAAGGTCGGCCAGGGCGAGGCGTGTCCTCAACGATATCTGGACAGTTTTTTAATGCTTTGTACCACTCGTAAGATTCTATTTTTAATAAAACTGAATCACCGTAAGCCCTTTCCAACATTCCAAATTTGTTTAGAAATACAAAATTTTAGACAAATTCTTGTTGAATATTTTAAACCATTGTAAAAATCGCAACGCTCTACTGAGGTGTACCGACTTAAGCAGCTGCTGTAAACAAACTGGCCTCATTCGAAAACTCGATTAGTCTTAAACCTCACAGAAAGATGTCAAGTAGTCTTTATTACCATGAACGAAGGTTTTTTCAAAAACAATTAAGAATTAAGTCGCAATCGGATATAAGATAATAACACTAGAATTTTACTAGCAGTTTTATTCAGGAGCTTTCGAAGATAGAACTCAAAATCCTACTTTAATAAAACTGCTGGAAGAATATGGGAAATTTCGCATGTACCTTCACCTAGTTCCCATTTACTAAAAGATGGAACTCTGTTTGACTTTAACTGTACGTATATAGTATCTTTATGCGATATAACTATAATCGTAAAAAATAAGTATTAAATCGTATACTAGTTAATTATAATTATAATACATATCGTATAGTCAATGCCTTTGGGCCATTTTACACCTCACATTTCGGTTAACAAAAGAGACATCTCAATAGACTTACAAATTTACCTTTCCATACGAGAGAAGCATCCTCAACGTTTAAACAAATACACTTTTCTGATTTTACAGTCACTTATTAACAAATTGGCTGCAAATCAGTTTTGAAAAAATCCTTCCCCGGATGTCGGGCACATGATTGGTAGAATCAACTTTCATCATAGTTTTTATCACAAAACCTGCATCGTGCTTTGAAGATTTGATCAAATGTTTATGCAGACGCCAGCCTACCTAGATAACATTATCCAATACATTAAAAAGAATGACAACTTTGAATGTCGAACAAACCCTGTCGCTGAAATTTCGTGTCCCGCACAAAAACGTGTGACATGAACAATGTCAATGGTTTGAGACATTGTTTTCGGTTGTAATGAATCTTACTTATTTTGTAAATTCATGGTCTACAATTCGTTCTACTAGAAGCTCAATCTTTTCGTGTTCGTTGACATTTGCATTTTCGCGACTGACTACTGAATCGATTTCCACACTTGTTAAATCACAAACGCGGAGTTGGTTTCGTCTTTTTTTAGTTTAATGGAAGCGTCCTCCGTAATAACTGATATAAGGATGGAGCTGACCGCTATTATTTGTCGAAGAAAGTAAGGTCACATTCTTAAGTTCGTCCTTGATATATGTGCCATTTCACTCAAATAAATATGTGAGAACGTATTTATCATTACATCCTTCATCTATGTATATTAATCTATGCTATACGCTACCTGTAACTTCAGTCACGTTCACATAAAATATATCTCACTGAATTTTTTCAAGAACTTTGAAATGCAAACTTTATCAGTTTTAATTTATAGTTCTCGAATTATTTTGTACTCGCTCAATGTCACCAATGGTCTCTCCAATAACGCACACCAGCAGACGAAAAACTCACCAAAAAGATATGGTGTAAACAAAGTCCAAACTGAAAATCGTAACTTTGCGCTCATCTTACGAATGTAACGCTAAAGACACTTTACACGCTCCCAAATGTACGAACGAAATACAAAGGAATACAGCGAGTGAAGTGGATCTATAGTTGGTTGCTGAAGGACCCATTCGTATTCTCCGTTATCATAGCACGAACGTTACACAAGTACTAGTTGAAAAATAAAATAATATACGTAAATACTTAGAAGAACTTAGATGAAAACATTCTTCGCTCACCTACAGCTTAGAAGTATACGAGATATGAAAAGAAAAATGCAGCTCCCTGTACGTGGCATTATATTACATACACATACATATACACCATTGTGTTGAGATAGTACTTTCTGAAGGCGCATACGCGTGCCTGCATATTTACATGTTTACTTGTATTAATACCTCACGAAGTTTCTGCATATCTAGACAGCTGGCGGCAGGATACTTCATCTCAACTTTTAAGCAACTTCTTAACTTGCGAGCGTTCTGCACAATTTACGCACTACATATGTGCGCACGTTCTTAAGTACATAAGCACTATAAAAACTTTACACCAACATATTAATGCCAGGTAGATGAAATCAAAGGACGGCATATACCACAAACGAAACTTTTATCATCATTTAGCAGTGCGTGCATTAAGTTTTATTATATCCTTTGTTGTCAACTGCATTACCGTTATACAGAGGCGCATAGCTCAAGCAGCAAGAAGGAAATGTCAAACCGGAGAGATTATGGGGAAGAAGATTCCACCTGTCAAGCAAATGGCAGCTGGAGAAAAATTAGCTCACACGAGTATAAACTTACGCCTCCGAACCAAGAACTCAAATATACTGGGGGGTTTTTACTCCGGCCAAACTAGAAAAACTAAACACGCACCGTAAGGCATAACTGTTGTAATTTAACCTTGCAACTATTTATTTGACAGTTAGAAATTATGAGACTAATAAAAAGTGAGAGTAAATAGCGAAAAATTAGTCGCCCGCTTTATTTTTTTTAAACCGTATAATTTTTGTATAATTATGTGGACACACGTATACATATCTCCTAACCCACTAAAGCTATAATAACAAAAATAGCGCATATATTACAAGACCTCATACCGATAGTGTGGAAATAGATGAAATGGAATGATGACCCCATTCACACCCTATATGTATAACCGTACTGTTTAAAACTGTTTAAAACAACGACAAGTGCTATAAATCAATAAATAAATACGCATGAAACATACAATTTTACATTGCCGATATGGTATGAGAGGGCTTAATAGGAGCCGAAGTAAAAACTGGACAATGGGCCCGCCTTTAGGTGAAATCATATATATCCGGACCCATCCGATCTATTTCACATTCCTATGTAACAGTGCGAAATCGGCTTGGACCCACGCATAATTCCCATATAATAAAATTCTAAATTCCATCTGACTTTTTCAAATACAGGGATAATCCTTCCTTCACATGATATGTCTGTGTGTAAAAAATAAATTGAATCGGATCAATACTTCTCTTAGCTCCCATATACCTAATACGACGATTTTTAAACTTAAAGGTGACTTTGTACCGCATATATCGGCCAATATGTGAGTTATCTAAATGAAAACGAAAGAGCCTGTTCTACTTATAACAGTGTATCTTTATGCAAAAATTAATAAATTTGAGCGAAAACTTGACTTACCCCCCATATAACTGGTATCAGGATTTTCGAACATCCGACTGACTTTACTCTTTATGATTAGTTTTTTAGTATGTGACATGTTAACAGTTTGTGGTATTGGGAAAAATAGAAAAAAATCGGTCGATACTACGCCAAATTCCATATACCTACTACATTTAATGGTTTTCGTTTTTCTAACAAACCTTATGCGTCTGTCAGCACATGAGTTATACATTATATAGTCTGTTTATGTATATAAAATTGCTTGGATTTCGATCCTCAGGTTGACGTTTTACATCTTAAAGTGAAAGTTGCAAGAGTATAAAATGTTCGGTTGCACCCGAACTTAGCCTTCCTTACTTGTTTAATGTTGCTTTCATTCTAGGTCTTCGATTATTTGGCGTTTTCAAGTGCAGTTGACACTATTGCCTTGGTAAACATTACAAGACAAATTTTGTGAAATATCTCATCAAACACAAAAGTTTCCCAGGCAAGCACTAGATTTCGATCGTTAAGTATTTATATAGATAGCAAATATTTGCTATAGTGGTTCGTTATCGGCGGTTCCGACAAATTAGTTGCTTTTTGGGAGAAAAGGAATGAGGAAACTTTCAGATCGTTATCTCAAAAACTGGGTGTCTAATTTGCATATACACAGACAGGCAGACGAACATGGCTAAAGCGACTCAGCTCACCATATTGAAAATGTATATACATATATATATTTTATTGAATCTCTGACTTTTTCTGCGAGGTGTTACACACGTTGATGTTTGATTTTTGAGGAAGCTAACATATTTGGAATGAGTAGCTGAATCTTTTAACTGGTCGGGGTTAAAGCGCTGTCTATTTCTAGATTCATTCTTGGCAATGGCCATTACTTTCACTCTAATTTTGTAAAGAACCTCGTAATGATCAGATCCAGCATCGGCACTGTCAAAAGTGGGAAAAGCATAGATGACAAATTCGGGTTTCTGTATAATTATTTGGTGACCGGCAGTTTGTGTTATGGTACATGTTTTGAGGAAAGACTCAACTGCCAATTACGAGCTTGTTGTCATTGCAAAAGCCCACTAGCAGTTCACCTTTTTCGTACATGGTACCGATTTTATGCTTAACCATGACCTGTTAGAGACCTGCCAGATTGGAAGGCTGTAAAAATCTCGCTTTTTATAAGCGTCACCAATTTCGGTTGGTGCGTAAGCTTGCGTTACGGTGTGTTGTCTTGCGAGGTTTGAATATGTGAATTTTTCGTCGCTTGTAGTCATGTGTTCACCAAATCTGCACAAATGTAATCGCAAATAAACATTATATCTAGTTTAAATTTTTGGAACTCAAAGATCAAATGTTGCAGTTTAGATTGCCGGTATCATTTGGTGTATGAACAATCCAGTAGCCAATTCGAGTAACTTGTTTTATGTTAAACAATGTCAAGTAAAATTATTTCCAAAACAAAATTAAATCTGCATTTTAGACTGAACCTCAACAGATTTTCATATGCCAAAAGATTTGTACAACTGAGGTAGCATATAACGACTTATTAGTTTCGTATACGCACTGTCATACCAGCATTTAATAAAATAGTACATTCGCTGACAAATCGTTGGTCTCTGTATGTAAGGCTATTTCATGAAACTCTGCAAACCACACATACAAGTTAAAATGAAAACAAAAATATTAAAGTGATGTATATGCCATATCCGTAGCTGAATTAACTTACTTGCTTAAGGTAACTTTCCCCTAACGTTCTAATAGCAACATAAATAATGGCTCAAAATGTGGATCACAAACAGTTTGAGTTTTGGTTCTACATCCAAATATATAAGGTGCGTTCAAAAGTAAACAGGACTTTTTCATCATCCATCCAGCCATCTATATGTCGACTGTTGCGTTAGAATCTGCAGTCCTTATCGATTGTCCAGGGAAAATTTCGTAACATTTCAAGAAATCATAATTGAAATTCATGGAAATGGGATTCAACATCTCCAAAACATAGATTTATCGCATTTTAACCGAACATTTCGGCTTACGAAAGGTGACTGACGACCAAAAATTGCTCAGGATCCAATATTCGGTGGACGATTGTGACCGATTATTCGACCAAAAATCACATTTTAACCATTAACCACTCCCCGTACTCACCTGATATGGCACCGTGCGCGTTCTACCTTTTCGGAAAAATGCATTTGTTCATGAAAGGAAAGCGTTATGCAGACGTAGAGGCCATTCAAAAGGCTTGCACCGGCATACTGGCGGCCATACCGGCCAACGAGCTAAAACACTCGTTCGACATGCTCTTGGACCAGGCAGAAGGAGACTATTTTGAATAAGATAAATTGATTTTGTCGAAAAAACCATTTGTTCTGTTTTTTTTAAGTCCTGTTTGCTTTGGAAAGCATCTTTTATATTGGAATATTAGGGTGGGGTTTTATTTCTTTAGGAATAGTCTTTATAATAAAAAGGCCAATGCCAGTGGAACTACTCTTATGCAAGAACAAGAATGAAATGAGAGTAAGGATGATGAAAGTATATATACACATGTGTATACTATAAGTAAATAAATATGTATAGCAGATTAATTATAACTGTTACAATTCCAGGTAAACAGCCAATGCAATAAAAAAAAGCTGGACAAATAATTGACAGAAACAATTTTCTAATACTTAGCTGGAAATATTATCCAGACCTAGCCTGTTTATCGGTCATACGTAACCTCTAGCTTCTAGATTCAGATTAAAGTGGCTTTTGCATTTTTGAGGCGCCATAAATATATATAAGGTTATTTTCCCTGCTTTACCCACCCTCTGTATTAGTCCTCCACACTGCTCAATATGTACCTGAAATGTGAAAAGGCTTCGTTTTATAATTACGTGCGATGCAACTGATATAGTGCAGAGGCCACACAGTGACTAAAGCCTAAGCGTAGTATTTTTCAGTGGCGATATTTTATGCTCGTACTAAAGCACTGCGATTTTGGGTGAAAATATATGCACCATTCTGATAGTGTCGTCTAAATTTTGGCAGGCTGACTATGTTTTAAATTATTAATATGCGTTTCAACCTCTGTGCAGCGCAAGCGTATTGCAGTCGTAGTTAACGCGGAGCACTAAAAATATTAAACGCGTGCGGTACCATATACACGCATACATACTTACCAGCATTAAAATATATGTTCGCGTGGTAAATATTGTGTGCGTGAGTGTAAGCTTTGATTGCGCTGTTTTAACTTTTATCCAAAAATTCACTACGTGTTTGCAACTAATCCTCAACTTACACCGTAGCCAGTTGCCTGCATTTACCCTGCCGGCGTATTGCCGCACTAATTCCTCTGTCGACTGACTTCCACGCTCCACTAGCGCTCGAGCCGTATAACTACCAAATTTGTGTGGTACTTTGCCTGTGAAGTCATTTTCATTTATCTCGAATGCAGCTGGTTATTTCTGGTTATCGTTCCTTCACCAAGCTAATTGAGAATGCACAGTTAGCTAACTCACATCCTTCCTCGGTCATTGGTGTCATTACGTTCTCCAATTTTTATCTTATTTTTTATCTCACACGATACCAGGAAAGTATTAATTTTAACTGCCGTCTGTGAGGAAAGTTTTACACTAATTGATAAAAAATTAATTGCTATTTTATCCCAAACATAGTCTGAGCTTTACCATGGCTTGTGTGCATGTGGTTCCATTGACTAGGAAGTGGGTTGAGTTTAGAAATTGTTTTAGAAAACATAAATTGCAGTTTTAATTTGAAAGTTTCCCAAATAATATTTTGCTATGAAAAAGTTGTTAAGAGAAAACTGTTTAGGTTTAGTTGCAAAATCAACACAAAACGGTTTTCGAGGCAAGCATTCAGACGTACATCAGACGTACATCATTATATACCAGGTGAATAATATGATCGCACCTTAGTAAACTGCTAAAAGTTTCATCAGAAATGTTATTATTCTGCTATAAGCTCTGAAGTTTTGTGGACTCATTACGGAACAGCCAACATGTGAACTTGTTGCTTCTTTGCCAACAAGGTCAATTGCTTTTTTACCTCATCTAGATAATGCCGGACATACGGAGCAGATCACTTAAATTCATATATATTCAGCAGATTACAATAATTATTTAGTCTTACTCCAATGATTTTTTCTAATCAACGCGATCGTCTTAATTTATTATCATCAATGATCCAAAAAAAGTATCTCAAAATTACCACATGATGGGTTTCAAAAAACGTACGATATCCTCTATTATTATGATATATTTGATTTAGTTTTGTAATAAGTCATGAGGGAAAAAATTAGAAAATAGGAATTTGGTGACAAATATATGTATATCAAAAAGAAAAAAATCCGTTAACTTCGACTTCATCAAAGCTATTATACCATGCTTTATTCTATAATAGCCGACATCGGCAGTGCCGAGCAGCTGAGCAACTTTTTAGAGAGCAATGTACGTGTGCAGAATTTCAGGTCGATAACTTGTATATACAGAGGGACGGACAGACAGGTGTGGCCAAATCAACTCGTCTCGTCTTGTTGTTCAGTAATATACATACATATATATTTTATGGAGCCTTTCCTATTTTTTCTGGTTCTACAAACTTCGTGGCCAACTTAATATGCCCTATTTAGGGTATACTGATGTATGGTGAGTATTGTGCGAGCTCTGTACCGTGTAAGGCAACTATTCGTAGGAGCTGTTCTACAGATACCAAATGAGCACCAAAGACGATGAATCCAGATGACTGTTACGCACCCACTAAAGGATTTTAAGGGACCGTAAATTGTGCTAAATTGAGACACCCGATCGATCTAAATAACATGTTAAAACTTATATTTAATGCAAATTTAAGCATGTGAAAGTTCTGTGTGGAGCCACGTAATCTCTTGTCACAAATCAGTGTTAATGACCCCAAAATTACACGAATTTAGCATCAAACTTTTTATCAAGTTTCCATTTGATGTATAAGCGCAATATCGCGGATACAGGCTTAGACCATAGCCTGTTTTATATTTTCGGAAACACTTTATCTCAAAAGTCTCTCACAAAGCAGAGAGTGGAAAAGAATTCTCTAATTCAGTCTGGTTCAATCTGTTTCCCCAGGCACCGAGGAAAAGTTAAGAAGATTGATGGAGAAGAAACATATTCCACTAAACCCGCTGAAACAGTTACAGCTTGAGTCAAGTTGAACATGAAGTAGATATTCAGTTCGTATTTGTGGTTTTCCCTACAAAGGAAATACTTTAATTAAACTCTATATTTGCATGCCTGCTTACGTGCGTCAGATATGAATATATAAGATATATATATATATATATGTATGAATGTAAGTGCTACATAATCGGCAGCGGATATGCGCCAGATTTTGGCGCATGAAAATCATTAAAATTTCTGCTAGTGTCACGGAGTGCCATAAATCAGCGGGCCAGTCAAATGTGAACGCCTGCAGCGACGTGCCATGTCGCGAGTCAAGTGCAACGCGGCGCCAGAATGCGACACAGTAAGCGTGTCGCATTTGCCAAACGCCAGCTGCCACACACGACCGCATATAATTCATAAATTTATTTCCATATGCACTTTCCCCCCCTGCAATTATGCAACATTACGATAAAACAATAAAAAGCTTCAGCTGCTGCGCGCAGGCGATAAAATTTTGAAAAAATAAAAGGGTCTGTAGCTCAAAGTGGGGAGGCAAATGTAAGCGATGCCTACGGTAAGTTAAAAGCTGTAAAAAATGTGGAGAATAACAAGCTAAATAGAGATGGCGCTCAGTTACATTTATAGTGCACTTTATTTTTTGTTTGAGCCCGTTTTTGTGTAAAAGTGAGTTACAATACCTGGAAAATGTGTCACCTGCACATTTTCAACGCAGTTTTACAGTATAAGCGTTGACCTTGTCATGTCATAGTATTTCATTTTTGCGATTCCCCATAGCAATAGCTGTAGGCATATAGGTATTTGTATGCACGCGTATGGTTACCGTTAACCTTATGACCTTTAATAGTGCTATCGCCGCGCTTTTAATTGTTTATGATAGAAAAATAAAATATTACAATTTTTTGTGGATATTGTTAAATGTAAATATGTGAACACAATAGCAGGCCTTTATATAGCAAAACGCTGCCTTCGTTCTTTCTGGCATTAACGCGAATCTGTAATCACTTCAAAAATGTTACTCACGAACTATTCGTAGTAGCTCCCGTTAATCCAAAATTCAAAGGTGCAAAAGCCCTCGGCCTTTGAGCTTTTGTTTGAGAAAGCCCTGCGATCACCTAGCTAGAATTCTATTAAAAATATAAGTTAATGCCAAAGACATTGGTTAAATCTAGACTCTTTGAAGCTGGGCCAATTAACTTTTAGTTTTATCCAATAATTAATATATTCAGCACGACTTCTGTAGAAGGCAATATAATTCTCTTGAATCTAAATCAGTGGGGCGTAGAAGCTATCAGTTTTCGAAAGGCAGCAGACTTGATCTTCTTGGATTTCCAACGATATTTATTCAACCTCAGTAGGTCTTTGGGCGAGTTCGTAGATAGGCGTAACCGCACCACTTCTCTACCCACAAAACACCATTAACCAAAAAACGTGTAAAGTACCTTAACTAAATACGTATATAAGATATAAAACTCTAATTTGACACAGTCATAATCGATCGCACTTCCAACAAAACGGTACTGTTAAAAATACTAAAAGCGCGATTAATCAATAACTAAATGCGACAGAGAAAATTTTTCAAATCGAAATTGGTTGACTTTTTACCGCAAATAGCGGGCAATTTGTGAGATATATTACTGAAATTCAGAGATAATCTTTTCTATAAATCGAATCGGTTGAATCGAGTTAATTCTTCCTTTAGCTCTCATACACCTAATACAAAGATTTTCGAACTTCAGAGTGACTTTATATATCGGCCAATATGTGAGTTATCTCAATAAAATTGAGAGATCATAGAAACGTGACCTAGCCTACATAAACTAACATCAGTATATCCGAACATCCGGCTGACTTTACTCCATATTTTTGTGAAGGTAAATGAGTTACCTTAAAGAAACCCAGGGAAGCAATCACGTTGTTCAAAATGTGATAATTTAACGAAACTAAGTGGACAAGGTTTCTTAAAGATTATGTGGTTTAGCGCTGAAATAAAATGGAGTTGGTCTAAGCCTTATATCCCTAATATAAAGAATTTCGATACTCTCGTTCATATTTTCCACATTAACTCAATATACGATGTATGTATACGACGACATCGACATAGTTCAGTGAATTAAAAGACAGCGGCTACGCTGGCTAGGTCATGTTTTCCGGATGGACGAAAGCACTCCAGCTCTGAAAGTATTCGACACAGTACCCGCCGGGGGAAGCAGAGGAAGAGGAAGACCTCCACTTCGTTGGAAGGACCAAGTGGAGAAGGCCCTGGCTTCGCTTGGAATATTCAATTGGCGCCACGTAGCGAAAAGAAGAAACAACTGGCGCGCTGTTGTTAACTCGGCTATAATCGCGTAAGCGGTGTCTACGCCAATTAAGAAGAAAAACTCAATATACTAAATTTAGCCACCTTTATTTTTAATAATAGTTTTAGCTGACGATAAATAAAATATAGCAATTAAACTGTAGTTAATTCTTTCGAACGTATTTTAATATAAAATTTTGTCCCTACTGAAGGAATATCCTTGGCTTTGATTTTTACAACCCCACTCTTCTTTAGTTGGTTTTAATATTAATCTGCGCTTTGATTTTTTACCTTTTGCCATATTTCATGTTTGATTTCACAGTCATAAAATTTTTGATACTTGCAGGCAAAAATCTAGTCCAAGTGTTTTTACAAAAGCTTTTAGCGGGTCACCAATCTCGTACGAGGTCTCGCATTATACTGGTAGAACACTAAGACTTTTCTATTGTTCACTTCCCACCTAAACAGACCATATAACCTTTTCTTGGTAGCCATGATCTCTTGTGGTTTGCATTCTTATAAAACGCCAAACAATTCGTCGCCAGTAAAAATGCGCTTCAAAATGGATCACTTCGTTGACGTTTGATAAGCAAATCACAGTCAATCACAGTCATTAATACGACGAAGTCAATTTCATTCTGTACGAACATGAGGAACCCAGACATCAAGCTTCGAAATTAATCCTAGACGTTTCATGTGCATGTAAATGTTCGCGTTAGACAAATTTCTGTAGCCTCAAGATTGAAATTTTCGGAACGAAATTTTGCAAACCAATTTTGCCATTGGCGTTCGGTCAACAGATCTTCTCCGTACACATTATATAATTCTCGCTTTGCTTAAACTGCATTTTTATTTCTTTGATAGTACAATATGCTGCTTTCGATCTTCAAATCACCAAACAAAAACCATAAAATTTAAGAAAAATAATTCCAAACAAACCTTACTATATACTCAACTGCTCAAATGTATAACAACGAAACGGTTTATTGTGAAGTTGGCTCAGTTGAATGTGACTTGGACTAACCCTGTATTTTTTATTAGAATAACAATTAAGACATGTGAAAGGTTTTCGCAAACGTTCCAGTTACCAATGCTCGTTACTTTGCCCCAAAGTTTAGTTCACAATATTTTTATACGAGTTTTTAATAAAGATTGTACGTTTAAAGAATAAAAACTTAGTATACATAGTCCATCTTGATGTCAGCTTCTTCTGCTATGAAATATACAATTGTCATTGATGAGACTTTACAAATGCAGACACATTTAGCTACCGTTCAGGAAACATGTTGCATCGGAAACGAGTAAAGGAACAAGAAGAAGCAATAGTGAACAGCATTTTGTTTGACAGACAGATAACGAACGTTTCCGTTCACATGTCAATTGCGGAGATGAAATAAATAACTCCAGGAAGGATTGTGGCGATTGCGAGCGGCTAACGCAGCAAGAAAAACAAACAACAAATATCTGTAGTAACGGTGGGAGGAGCGATAGCAACAGTTGAGCCAGAAACACAAACGGGAAAACGGAAGTAGCAGTAGCGGAGGTGTAGAGGGCGAAATGGATGCAAGCGAACGCAAACACGCAGAGACGTATTGATAGGAACCAGTATGTATGGTATAAGCTTATGCGGAAGCTCAAAGACTAAGAATGTTCAACAGTATACTTTATCCGACATAAAAAGAGATAATACAATGTGTAACGCAGCAGCGGAGAGATGGTGCTATACGTTTAAGGAAATGTGTCTGGTATGTTTGTATATATGAATAAATGGATATACGAGTGATTTGTGGGCAACAGAAACAAATAAGCAATTGTATAAATGGATTTGTATGTATCCAAAATATACAGTACCCTTTGTGAACACGAATAGAAAAAATCATGGAATGTTTTATAATTATGGTAGATTAATGGAATCGAGAAACTAGAAAGCATTTATTTATATTTCTCCATTTTCATACCCATTCCTTCTCATAAATATTAATGGTATTAGTAATTAGCTAGACTTCAGCAAATATTTCAGACTTTTGGAATTCTCACAGGTATACTTAATTACCTCCAAACAAGCGGAGTTGCTGAGCTAAGAGTAAGCAAATCATTTCTTCAATAACAGCAGAGATTGAAAACAAAAATCATTCAAAAGAGTATGATGCCGCGGCTTAAAATAACCGCGAAATACTAGTAGTCTTCTATTACGCCAGTCTCCGATTCGTTAAGCATTTGAAAGTGCCAAATCGAGTAATTCAAAACAAATATTCAAAACGTTGCGATGAAATGTTGCACTACAAGTAACATATTGTAACATATTATCTGTCATACACGCAACGATTTTAGGTCAAATTATTTCGAGCAGCATCCAATTATAACAATTTAATAAGGTATCTTATCTACATACTCTTTCGTATCGAATTTGATTAGAAAACTGTGTTGTTTCTTTTACAAGTAAACTTTTTGACTATGCCGTGTTGAGCTAATAGGATATACTATACACCATCGAACCTTACAACCTTTAATGAAAATGAATATGACTGTTACATAAAGATTGAAAAAATGTCATACTCCATAGATAAAATCCAGTTCAATTCTCCCTACCAGGCATTTTAAATTCATTTCAATTTGTACATTGACACATACATATGTACGGAATTTATCAACATATATGTTTGTGTGCTCAGCAAAGTATGTACATATGGTATTAACTCAATTTGTTACTCTTTGATGTGCCATTCTCTTCTATTGTTGACACTAATTCACCATTTATAGCTTTAGGACCCTGTTGTTTTATGCGAGTGTGTGCGAGTTTATACTTTTGTATTGGAGTAATTTCGTTTGCAGCGAAACAGAGAATCAGAAATCATATAAACATACATGCAGGGGCACAAGAGTATACGTAGGGATGTGTGCTTGGTTACGCAACCACTAATATATTTACTTAACTGAGTTTATGTCAAGATTGCTTAGCGGAGAATTTCGCAAATAACATTTGAAGACAGCAGCAGTTTATCGGATCAGTAGCAGGTAGATACACACATTGACAATACTGAATTGAATTGAATTAAATATTTTACAAATATAATTTCAGCATTCCAATCACCATACATCTGTAGTGCTATAGACAAGCAGGTACTACGATAGATGGATGTAAGTGAGGAAATATTGAAAAAAAAACATAGGATTTAGCTCACCACAACATAACTAAAAGTAACAAATACAGTAAAAATTGCAAAATAAACAACAGGTTAGGTCTTAGGGCGTATTTATTTAAAAATATATTAAATAAATAAATTATTATATCAAAAAAGTCTTGCGGTATTTTCGCTAGTTGGCGCTGAAAGCGCGTAGGTCTAGTTTTATTCGTCGCATTGGGTCATGCTATACCTTTTCGGAAAGCTCATTTCACGCGCTAACACGTGTTTGATTAATTGTCGTTACTTTTAAGTCGTTCGTGAGTTATAGCGTCTCAAACATGGAGCAAAATAAAGAGAAAATACGGCATATTTTACAGTACTACTACGATAAAGGCAAAAATGCATCTCAAGCCGCCAATAAAATTTGTGCAGTTTATGGACCCGATACAGTTTCCATTTCCACCGCACGACGGTGGTTCTGGTGTAGAGGTGGTCGAAGATGCGCCACGCTCCGGAAGGCCTGTCGTCGAAAATTGCGATAAAATCGCTGAATTGGTCGAAAGAGACCGGCATAGTAGCAGCCGTAGCATCGGTCAAGAGCTGGGCATGAGTCATCAAAAATTCATTTCAATTTCAATAAAAAAAAATTCAATAAAAATACCGCAAGACTTTTTTGACAACCAATTATATATACAGGGGTGGATCCAGAGTAGAATCTTGGAGGGGAACTTTATGATTTTGTAACTGATTTAATAAATGTTTGATTCTAAACGATAATTTTATTTTTTTTTATACATATTTCAATATTTAATTTACAGCATAAAATCAATACGGAGTTTGCTCATTTTATTAAATCTTTCTATTATTTATTCTGGTTCCACAGCAATTTCGTAGTTTATGTTGAGGAGTCTGAAGCCGTTCAATTATTTCTGGAGCATCGTTGTACTGAGCCAAGTCTTGATTAGCCGGAAAGAAGAAAAGGATCGTTCAGCGCTAGCCTTTATGGCTGGCAAGGGGCGGAGGCTTTCTAAGGCAAAAAACACTTGTATTCTCGAAGTCATTTTCATTATCCATCGTTGGAGGCTCTAAAAGTGAATACTTCGATTTTTAATATGTCTGTATTTATTGAACAAAGAACTGCGATAGTGCACTATCTCATACTGCATTGGTCATTCGTGCTGCTCGTGGTATATCGTGCCGCAACTACCGCATTCGCCTGATTTACCTTCGTGTAACTTCTGGCTATTCTGCAAATTTATGAGCACGTACTTGCTTTCGTAAACATACTGACAAATTTGCCAAAGAAAGAATATGTACATGTACATATGTATGTTTGTCCTGTGAAAGCATTGGTTCATTTTTCATGTCGGACTGTGCGCAAGAAATATATTTAAAAACTTGAAAATAAGATGAAAATGATTTTGATTTTTTATGACATTTGTGGCTGAGTGGAAATAATGTACAACTTTTTACTTTTGGGAGGGGAAACTCTCCCTCAGTTACCTCCTTGATGACTGCAACCTCAGCCTGGAAGATACTGCAATAGTCGGGAAAGTCTTAAACTGGAATTGATAGAGAGCTCCCGACAGTTGATCCATCCGTAAAAAAGCTTACTGCCCCTATCCTCCAACGGCTTCTTTCCACCCATATCCCCCTTGTCGGTATATGGGCAGAGAAGGAGCCGCCAGAGTTCAATATGGCGACTTTTTGATCCAGATGATCCGGTATGCAGTCAAAGTTGCGCTCCTGATAGATAGTCTTTTGAAATACTTATAATTGGAGAAAAAAATATTTTTGGAAGAAAGTTTTTCTATGTGTATACTTTTGTATACAATGTGACCGGGAAATCGTAAATAAAACGCAACTTATTTAATTATTCATCATTATTTATTTTGAGAAGTGAAGTGCTTTCTCGACGAACAAAGACCCAATATCTATAAGTCACTCATTATTCCCGTCCTGCTATATGGTGCAGAGGCATGGCGATGACAACATCTGATCAGTCGAAGTTATGAGTTTTCGAGAGAAAAGTTCTGCGGAAGATTTATGGTCCTTTGCGCATTGGCCTTGGCGAATATCGCAATCGAGGGAACGATGAGCTGTACGAGATATGCGATGATATACAAAGTTCAGTAAATTGAGAAACTACGGCGATATACAAAGTTCAGTAAATTGAGAAACTACGGCTACGCTTGCTAGGCCATGTCGTCCGAATGGATGAAAATACTCCAACTCTGAGAGTATTCAGCGCAGCGCCCACAGAGGAAGCAAAGGAAGAGGAAGACTTCTACTCTGTTGGAAAGGCCAGGTGGAAAAGGACCTGGCTACAATAGCTTTATCAGGATGAGTCGAGTAAGAAGCCGTTTCATATCCATAGTATTCATTTAAATCATTCGAACGGACGGGCGAAAGATCTCTCTAACACTTGCCTGACGATTTTTAAGCACTATATCCATCACTTTCTTAATATTTTCATCAATTGAAGAGGTCGAACGAGGCATGTCTTTAACGATCTGTCTGGAGGCTTTGTATCACTCGTTTGCTTGTGTTTTTGTTAAAACTGAACCACCCCAACACTTTTCAACACTCGCAACGATTCGGCATACGAACTTTGGTTAGAAATACAAAATTTGAGACAAATTCTTTCTTCACTACTTTTATTCATTGTAAAAATTGCATACACTGGGAGTTTACCGACTTATGTAACAGCTGTAAGCAGCTCTTATAGCTGCCAGCTTTGCGAAGTACATATCATTTTCCCGGGGAATTTAATTATAATTTCCGGGTGCTTTTTCGTCACATTTTGTAAGAAACGATTTCTATAGTAGTTTAACTTTCTTATAGGTTCATTGTAATCACTTTAATTAAAAAAATGCAATGTAATGCAACAAAGTATGTCTCTGAAACAAAATTCCATCTTTGCTACTGTCGAATAAGTGAAAGGCAAGATTTGTGCTATGAAATTTTTGTTTGTAAGTGCGTCAATACCGTAAACAAATATTTATCAAAGATTAAACTATATATCTCTAAATTGTCATTCACTTCCTTCTTTTCCCAAACTCATTCGAATTAAGGAAAAATATTTTAAACTTTATTGAAAGAAACTTTTTATGAAATTTGAGAATCATAGCAAAATATTCTCAAATTATTTTAATTTTCAACAGAACATGAACAATATCAAAAACTCAACATTTCAAAGGAAACGAAAAGCATACAGAATTTTATGAAATCAGTGTGATTTTATTATTTTCAACGTTACATATTGAATTTTAGTTTTTAAAATTTTGAAATAGTATATCTTAATATTTCATTCCACATGTGTACTTTGTGGAATTCATTTTCACTATTTGCGGTAGATTTTCCGTTGACATATCGTGTCCACAACTCGACATCAGCACTCATCAGTCTAACACAAAACTCGAAAAAATAAATGAATGCTTTCGAGTAAACATCCGCAATTGGGCAAATAAAATGCACAAATACATGTGTAACAAACTATATATTTATATATATCATTATATCATATGTACAAACGTATATACATATACATATGTATGTATGCCCACCTATATTAGTGTGGTTTTAGAGAAGGCAACAACTACTGTAAACATTTCAATCATTGTAGCATTTTAGTTTAATTGAGCAGCAATCTGCACACCAATAAAATATTTTATTACAAAAACCAAGTAAAAGAAAAATTTGAAAC
Source organism: Bactrocera neohumeralis (assembly GCF_024586455.1). NCBI lineage: Eukaryota > Metazoa > Arthropoda > Insecta > Diptera > Tephritidae > Bactrocera > Bactrocera neohumeralis. Next base: position 33,552,642 of record NC_065920.1, read on the forward strand.
GACATACATATATAAATATACCACATAACGGATGATTCACTTTTTTCAAAAGCCGCGTGATCTGTCAAACGCGTGAGTCGTGTCAAGCTATCATGTCACTTTTGCTCAGTATTGTTTGGAAACTCATCGTGAAAATACTTACGCCAGAACAACTTTTAGAAATTGTTAAACTTTATTATGAAAATTCACATTCTATAGAAGATGTGTTTCATGGGCTTTGCTCAACTTATGGTGAACATAATCGGCCTACTGAATGTACTATTTGCAATCCCATAACCCATCTTGAGACCCTGCATTCATTATTGTATAATCTTCGACTGAATAGACTACGTCCAGCACGCACTGAGGGTGTAAACGAAGACTCTGCTCGCAGCAATTCATACTGAAATATGGAACGACTTGGCGCATTTTACGTCGAGATCTTAAATTTACAGCGTATAAGATGTGCACGAACTGAAGCCGCTCGACCTACCTAAGCGACACCGCTTCGATCTATGGGCTCTTGAAAAGTTCCAGGAAGATGTGACGTTTTCGAGCAAAAGTTTGTTCAGCGATCAGGTAATCTCTAGTTCAGTGGGTATGTAAACAAACAAAATTGTCGCATTTGGGACGCAGAGCAACCTGAAGAGATTCGAGAGCTGCAATTTCATCCAGAAAAAACAACTGTTTGGTGTGGTTTGTGTTCCGGTGTAATCATCCGTCCATATTTCTGGACTCAACGGATGGAATATCTGAGACAGGTCCGCTGCCAACATTTGAAAGAGATCATCTTGAAAAAATTAATGCCAAAGAATGTTCTTTCGAATGGCAGTAAACGTTCCCCGTTAAATTGATTAATCGCTGATTATAATAACAATAATTATTGTATCCCGTCAAATTATTTTGCTTTGGAAATAATTAATCAAGTAATGATGAAGCATCTAATCCAAAGCTAGGACCAGTGGGTTACCAAAACTGGCATGTGTTCATTTTCCTTCCGACTTTTCCGTTGCGTTTTTACCTATATACCGGCCAATATCTGACAAGTTTAAGTTATTAATTGAACATATTTTTGGTGCCTATTATGAGTAAAAACAATGCATTGCCGCAGCGAAAATTATTCTCGCTTTTTGGTCGCATTTAGTTTGAATATACAAAAAATTTTATGATTTATTTAATGAAGTTATTTGGTTCATGAATCTTCTTCGGGGTTCACATACTCTACATTATGATTTTTGTGCATGTTCTTGACTGCCGAATATAGGTTACGATATTTTAATATGTTAAATCAACAATTGAAGCGCAGAAATACTTGGTCTTTTGACGATCTTAAGATGAACGTTTGTGCCAAAATTATATCTATAGCTCTCCAGATCTTCAAAGGAGTATAGGAAGGAGAGCAGTTATTCAAAAAAGAAAAAGTCGGAGACCCTATAAAGTATATATATCGATGATCTGTGTGACGAGTTGAGTCGATGTACATATGTTTGACGTCTCTCTGATATACCCAACTAGTTCCTAATTTTTTGAGATATCACTTTAAAATTTTGTACACCTTCTTTTCTGCAAAGGAACCAGTAGAAGATATAGCTGTGAGAGAAAGTGATCCATGAAGTTTTTTTTATGGAAAAAATGTGTATTTGCCAAGGTATTGTTCAGATCGGTCCTCTATAGCATATAGCTGTCATTCAAATTGACCGATCCAATTCAAAACAAAGATCTTTGAATACTACTTTATGCTGAAAGAAATGCGTTTGTGAAGGGTATTACAGCTTCAGGACACCAGAAGTTGACGATTTTTCACTTTTTATATATTTTTTACCACTTTCCAAGCTTAATAATTGAAATCGTTTAAAAAGTTTGCCATGAATTTAAAATCACCATGTTTAACACCAAATTTCTATTGTAATTACCAGTCACTACCAACAGATAGCTAGACATGTGCTGTATACCATTACGAGTGGGCCGAAACGCCACAAAAGCTATGACATACTGTCAACGAACCAGGCAACAACTCATAATGGCAACTTTAATCATGACAACAATAACAACGGCTCATTTGGATGCAACAATGTCATAATGTTATAATGAAAATTTATTGGAACTCCGTCTGTCGGTAGGTGGATAGCACGTTGGTAAACTGATCGTCTACTGGCTGTGGTCGTCGGTGACGGCGGCGGCACGGGGGGTTGGGGTTGTGGGTTGTTGGCTTATGACTTGTTTGCTGGCCGCTGCTAAAACTGAAACTTGGTGACAGTTGTAGTTTACGTACGGGAAAACGAGTGCTTTACGGCATACCCCTCGAGTAGTCGCCGTTGTGGCGGCGAACATAGCAGCTATGTTGAAGCTACATACATATATCATTCGCCTGCGCTGTGAGTAGAGTGTATGAGGATGCCACAAGCAATGCCGGACTGGGATACAGTTGACAGTGTCACAAAGTCGCCACATAGCCATAAACGATGCAATGCATGTAAATATGCAGCTCATATATCGCACGTTGCAACTTATATGGCATTCCAGTTTAAAACAAGTTTGCAAATACGTTGGCTGCTCGTGTGTATGTGTGTTTGCAATTCGCATGTCCATATGAAAGTATTTATTGCTGATAATTGCTGGCAATTAATGTAAAAGCTTCTTGCACAGTCGGCAATATGCAATTGAAATAGTCACTTTGTGTTGGAACAAAAATTTAATAACCAATGGGTACCTTGAAAAGCTCAAAGCTTCGCTTGATTCAGCAATTTTAAGCTTTATAAAAGTGAAAGCAGACTTTTCGGGGGTTCAACAAAATTGGCAAGCTATAGTCTAATTGAACAGCTAGTATAGCTTTTTTCGATTTGTTACACCCTTATGCTTGACAAAATGAAGACTGCTAACTTTTTCAAACTATAATTTATTATTAAATCAAATTTAGTTCTTTAGCAGATGTTCAGTTAATGGGGAAATGTTTCATATTATTTGGAAATATTTATCAAAAGTATAATAATTACTACCATTTATTTTAAGGAGGAATACCCCAGTAAGCTGCAAATGTATAGAAATTATTCTTAAAATAGTGACTACCACACTTAAAGCATAATTAGATCCATGGAAACCGAAGGGAGCTTATTGTTTCATATGAGAACTGCTATCCAACGAACTGACACTCAATTATGAGTTTTAAATTCTTTTCAGCACCGGAGCCTTACTGGAAAACAAGTGTTGTAAAATATTATTTCTAGGTTATGCGCATTACCTTTATTACCATTTTTTTAAACGAGAGTAATGGGAATTAACTTTCAATCATGAAGGCAAGTTATTTAACAAAATGAGCTAGTTTTGCTTCGTTTTATTTTATCGAAATTTTCGGCACAACACCGAAGATTTCTGGTCGAATTTTTGGATTGACCTTGTCTAGTATTGCAATGGTGATTCATGGATTTCGAAGGATTTTTCTGTCGCCCAAATATTAAGCTTATTTTGCTTAATAATTAAATACAAGTTAAAACTAAAATTCAGTGTTCACACTCTATCTATAATGTATCTTGCATACCTTATGTTGTAATGAGATTAGCCATCTCTTCCGACGTACGCGATGACACTTTTGTATTTCTTTATTGGCTGTAATTCAGTGGCGCTCATTTAATAACAACGCAATAAAAATCCAAACACGCGTATTTGACTGATAATTCTGCTACTGCGAAAAATATCACACGCACACGAAAGCGGCTGAACATGTACGCTAGGTCAACACAAAGAACCGGCATTTAGTTTCTGTTGAGCAAGCAACATCGCATCGCGCATTTTTTTAAATACACTGACAGAAACACCTCGAATTTTTAAAATCTTTTCAAGCCAATGGCAAGAAAATTATTTTTTTATTGAAACTGATGAAGGGGAAGCGCAATGCTTATTGTGTTACAAAACATTAAGTCGTTGCAATAAATGTAGTGTGGAACGTCATTACACTACTGTTCATAATGTATACCTTGCAATTCAAGGCAATGATAGAAGAAATCTTCTTCTTGAATTGAAAGCAAAATATTTTTTAATATATTACTATCCTATTGAAACTGCTGACCGTATTGATAATGCTGACCCTATTGTTGATTCTTGATCCTATGGTTGTTGATAATGTTGTTGTTGATAATGTTGACCCCCTTGCTGTTGAAAAGGCGTCGTATATAGTTGCTTTACATTTAGCAAAACAGTGCCGCCCATTTGAGGATGGCATATTTTTCAAAACCTTAGGGAAAGAAGTTTGTAATTGTTTCGGTGAAAAGGGAAAAGAGCTTAGTGAAATTATTGATAATATTCCTTTGTCCCGATCGACAATCATTCGTCGCACAGAGAAACTTAGCGAGTACATCTATTCTTGCACCAGAAACCGAATTATGAAATGTAAAAATTATTCAATAAGTTTAGATGAAACTACAGATATGAACAATTTAAGCCAGCTCATTATATGTGTCAAAACCGTCAATGAAAAATTAGAATGTTTTCAGGAAGTACTCACATTAATAACCATGCATGGCAATGTAAAAGGAGAAACTCTATGTGAGGCCGTTAGTAATAATGTATTAGCTTTGTTCGGAAAAGAGAAATTAAGTGCAATTTGTACAGACGGTGCACATGTCATGATTGGAAAGAATAAAGGTCTTGTCGGTTGGCTAAACAAAAATGGTATAAATGTGCCATCTTACCACTGCATTATTCACCAACAAGCTCTTTTTTCTAAAGAATTGGGTATGGTTAAAATTATGAATACGGCAGTTAAAATTATTAACAAAATTAAAGGGGGACATAACGCCCTTAGCCATCTGAAGTTTAAGACACTGCTTGAAAACGTAGAGGCAGATTACGGGGACTTGCTTATGTATACTGAAGTACGATGGCTTAGTCGCGGAAAAAGCCTCGAAAGACTCTTAAATTTGAGGAAAGAGGTCATTATGTTTTTTGAACTCAATTTCAAGCCAGAAATTGAAGAGTTAATTTTATGTCTCAAAAATTATGATTTTATTCTTGATTTCGCTTTTTTGTGCGACATAACGAAAATTTTGAATGAACTTAACCTTGTTCTTCAGAGTAAAAAAAAAAAAAAATATTTGAGCTTGTTTCGACTGTTAAGTTTTTTGGCAGAAAATTGCAAATATTAATAAATCAGTTGAACAAAAATGATTTGTCAAGTTTGGAAAAAACATCAAAAATGTTTAGTGAAAGTAATAATTTTGCAAAAATAGAGGTATTCAAAAAAATAGTTGAAAATTTATTAAAAAATTATAATGCTCGTTTCGAAGATTTCAACATTTTAACTAAAATAATAGAAATTCATGATAATCCTCTTATATGTGAAATAGAGGATCAAAAACCCGAACTTCAGAAAGAACTAGAAATTATGGGAGAAGATTTTTTAATTCCTTCTGAAGTTGGAGAAGCATTTTGGAAGCAGATAAGCGAAGAAAAATATCCGAAATTGAAAGAAGAAATTTTTAAATTGTATTCGATGATGGGATCGACTTATAATTGTGAAAGTGCATTTTCCACTTTCAAATTAATTCAAAATAAGCAAAGAAACACGCTTTCTGACCAACATCTTACCGATCTTCTACGCATTAAGGAGTATAAAGGGGAAATCAATATTGATGATGTATTATCGAAACGAGCCATTTAGTCTACGACTTTATAAATTACAGTAGAAATTTGTTCAGCGTACATGGAAGCGAAAATCTATAGCAATGTTTGTGCAGCGCAAACGTAAAATGTAGTCGTATTGAGGCGTAATTACAAGCTCCGCAGATAACAGTTCAATACTACCGTAGACATTTCTGAAACAATTAAATCAAAAAATTATAAAAAAGTTGGCATGCTCTTTCTATTCGCCATTTCTTCCAAGACAAAAAACTAATATTTTGGCTTTATTAGCTTTACTCTCGGCTTTGCTTGGCTTTCAGCTTAGAATTCTATATATCCAAACGCATTATTAATTACTGAAAACCAAAATTGATGCGAGTGAAGTGGAAATTCAGCTAACGAATAATAAGGAGTAAAGTCGTCAATATGTAAAGCAGACATAAACCAAGAATTACAGCCACTCGGTAAAAAGTTCAAAGGAGACCAAAGGAATTTAAAGAAAACGCACACATTCATATTTGTGACGGAAAAGAGAAATTGTGTGTGTGTTCACACATATTTGCGGTTTATGCGCGTTTGTGCAAAGTGACTATTGTTCTAAAAGTTGCACGTTTAGGCGCGTTGCCTGTTCGTATATGTACATATGTTGAAAGTGCTTGAATGTCGCTAAGCAATAGAAAATGATGCTTGCCACAAATTGAGATTGGTGGATGCTGTAGACGCGACGCACTTAACAACCAACGCGCACTCGGCAACTTTTGCGAAATTAATTCACTAACACATATGCATCTTGCAGTTAAGTTGATATTATTTACTCCTAAAATGCCAGCTAATGCATATTTAATACTGAGTGAGCACATATTTTGTACACATACATTAGCAACAGCTTCTTTGTGCGCGAAACTTGCCTTTGCAACAAGTATTTCCTTTGAGACAACAGTCAACTTAGTTCCAAGCATTGAGAGTGCCGTTTTTGAATCTGAGCATATGTGTATATTTCAAAGGTCTTATCTTTGTCCCACATATCCTTTGGCGAAAAAGAAGGAAAGAAATCGAATAAAATAATTATATTTAAAGCAAAGACGGATATTTGAGAAAAATTTTACCTTATCTGCAATATTTCTTTCCGATAAGGTTCAGGTAGAGAAAATAATGCTAGCAGACACCAGAAAAGTATATTTTAAAGAGTTTTCTAAAACTGGAATTATAACAGCATTTGATAACATTAGGAATTGGGTATAGATGGGTTAAAATAAGTAGAGGTAGTAGTAGTTGGTGTCTTCAATAATATTGCGTTGAACACCGATAGAGAGCAGAGAGTGTTAACTATCAAAAATCTGAGTTTAAATGCATTGTTATTCTTTATCGGTTGGATTTTTTATAGTTAAATGAGCTTCCCTGCTTTCTCTTGGTACTCGACATAATATTATCAAAGACACGAACCGCTATTTGACAAAAATGTGGTCGATAGACGCATAAAATTACTTGTGGATTAGTTGAGTACTGCTGTTTGGTCAGCAGTATACTTTAGGAATACACAATCGTCCTAAACTAAATTTCGTTCTTAATATTTTTATTAAGGGGTTTGTAGGGTAATCTTTTATAATTTCTTTTTTTTTGCATTTTCTGTTTCTTATGCCCTTAGAATTAATGTAGAAACCCACTTCATCATTGGATGGTTTCGAAAAAGGCCCAAAAATAATAATACCGCTCGACGTTCGGAGCGCTCGGAGTGCACACTTCAAACACGTTTTTTTCAAAACTCACTTTCTTAAACTGGCGAATATGATTCCGGTCAAACTACTCAACCGGTTTACTTAATTTTTGTCTTAAATGTTCACGAAATGCCTGGCTATCGTCCCTATATTTTTTATAATTTATTGACAAAGTTATGACAAAATTTATTAAAAACCAAGTAAGGAAGCGCTAAGTTCGGGTGTCACCGAACATTTTATACTCTCGCATGATAAAGTGATAATCGAGATTTCATTATCCGTCATATTTTTCAAATACCGTATTTGTGTAAAGTTTTATTCCGCTATCATCATTGGTTCCTAATGTATATATTATACAGAGAAGGCATCAGATGGAATTCAAAATAGCGTTATATTGGAAGAAAGCGTGATTGTGAACCGATTTCACCCATATTTTGTACATGTCATCAGGGTGTTAAGAAAATATTATGTACCGAATTTTATGGAAATCGGTCTAGTAGTTCCTGAGATATGGTTTTTGGTCCATAAGTGGGCGAGGCCACTCCCATTTTCAATTTTTAAAAAAAAGCCTGGGTGCAGCTTCCTTCTGCAATTTCTTCCGTAAAATTTAGTGTTCCTGACGTTTTTTGTTAGTCGGTTAACGCACTTTTAGTGATTTTCAACATAACCTTTGTATAGGAGGTGGGCGTGGTTATTATCTGATTTCTTACATTTTTGAACTGGATATGGAAATGCCTGTAGGAAACGACTTTGTAGAGTTTGGTTGACATAGCTATAGTAGTTTCTGAGATATGTACAAAAAACTTAGTAGGGGGCGGGGCCACGCCCACTTTTCCAAAAAAATTACGTCCAAATATGCCTCTCCCTAATGCAATCCTTTGTGCCAAATTTCACTTTAATATCTTTATTTATGGCTTAGTTATGACACTTTATAGGTTTTCGGTTTCCGCCATTTTGTGGGCGTGGCAGTGAGCCCATCTTCGAACTTAACCTTCTTATGGAGCCAAGAAATACGTGTACCAAGTTTCATCATGATATCTCAATTTTTACTCAAGTTACAGCTTGCACGGTCGGACGGACAGACGGACGGACGGACAGACGGACGGACGGACAGACAGACATCCGGATTTCAGCTCTACTCGTCACCCTGATCACTTTGGTATATATAACCCTATATCTGACTCTTTTAGTTTTAGGACTTAAAAACAACCGTTATGTGAACAAAACTATAATACTCTCCTTAGCAACTTTGTTGCAAGAGTATAAAAAAACAAGTAAGGAAGGGCTAAGTTCGGGTGTCACCGAACATTTTATACTCTCGCATGGTAAAGTGATAATCGAGATTTCATTATCCGTCATTTACATATTTTTCAAATACCGTATTTGTGTAAAGTTTTATTCCGCTATCATCATTGGTTCCTAATGTTTATACTCGTATTATACAAAGAAGGCATCAGATGGAATTCAAAATAGCTTTATATTGGAAGAAGGCGTGGTTGTGAACTGATTTCACCCATATTTCGTACATGTCATCAGGGTGTTAAGAAAATATTATATACCGAATTTCATTGAAATCGGTCTAGTAGCTCCTGAGATATGCTTCTTGGTCCATAAGTGGGCGGCGCCACGCCCATTTTCAATTTTTAAAAAAAGCCTGGGGGCAGCTTCCTTCTGCCACTTCTTCCGTAAAATTTAGTGTTTCTGACGTTTTTTGTTAGTCGGTTAACGCACTTTTAGTGATTTTGAACATAACCTTTGTATGGGAAGTGGGCGTGGTTATTATCCGATTTCTTCCATTTTTGAACTGTATATGGAAATACCTGAAGAAAACGACTCTGTAGAGTTTGGTTGACATAGCTATAATAGTTTCCGAGATATGTACAAAAAACTTAGTAGGGGGCGGGGCCACGCCCACTTTTCCAAAAAAAAAATACTTCCAAATATGTCCCTCCCTAATGCGATCCTTTGTGCCAAATTTCACTTTAATATCTTTATTTATGGCTTAGTTATGACACTTTATAGGTTTTCGGTTTCCGCCATTTTGTGGGCGTGGCAGTGGGCCGATTTTGCCCATCTTCGAACTTAACCTTCTTATGGAGCCAAGGAATACGTGTACCAAGTTTCATCATGATATCTCAATTTTTACTCAAGTTACAGCTTGCACGGACGGACGGACAGACGGACGGACAGACAGACATCCGGATTTCGACTCTACTCGGCGCCCTGATCACTTTGGTATATATAACCCTATATCTGACTCTTTTAGTTTTAGGACTTACAAACAACCGTTATGTGAACAAAACTATAATACTCTCGTTAGCAACATTGTTGCGAGAGTATAAAAACGTGAATTACTTTTTTGTTTTTTCGTGATTCTAGTTGGGATGATAACCATTCACGTACTTTTTAAGCATAAAAGGGGTTTTGAGTTTCAGATGATCCAAACATGAGAAATCGTGTCCGCCAGTAAAAAAACAAAAAACATGTTAAAAATACAGGCCAGATTACCCTACTGACCCCTTAATCGAACCGATAATTTGACTAAAAACTGTGGTGGATAGACAAATGAAATTACTGTGGATTAGTTGAGCACTGCCGTTTGTTCAGCAGTATTCTTCAGGAAGAGGCGGAAACCCTTTAAAGTATATATATAAATGATCAGTATGTTGAGCTGAGTCGATTTAGCCATGTCCGTCTGTCCCTCTGTCTATACGAACTAGTCTCTCAGTTTTTATTATACTCTCGCAACAATGTTGCTAAGGAGAGTATTATAGTTTTGTTCACATAACGGTTGTTTGTAAGTCCTAAAAATAAAAGAGTCAGATATAGGGTTATATATACCAAAGTGATCAGGATGACGAGTAGACTCGAAATCCGGATGTCTGTCTGTCCGTCCGTCCGTCTGTCCGTGCAAGCTGTAACTTGAGTAAAAATTTAGATATCATGATGAAACTTGGTACACGTATTTCTTGGCTCCATAAGAAGGTTAAGTTCGAAGATGGGCAAAATCGTCCCACTGCCACGCCCACAAAATGGCGGAAACCGAAAACCTATAAAGTGTCATAACTAAGCCATAAATAAAGATATTAAAGTGAAATTTGGCACAAGGGATCGCACTAGGGAGGGGCATATTTGGACGTAATTTTTTTGGAAAAGTGGGCGTGGCCCCGCCCCCTACTAAGTTTTTTGTACGTATCTCGGAAACTACTATAGCTATGCCATCCAAACTCTACAGAGTCGTTTTCTTCAGGCATTTCCATATACAGTTCAAAAATGGAAGAAATCTGATATTAACCACGCCCACCTCCCATACAAAGGTTATGTTGAAAATCACTAAAAGTGCGTTAACGGACTAACAAAAAACGTCAGAAACACTAAATTTTACGGAAGAAATTGCAGAAGGAAGCTGCACCCAGGCTTTTTTGAAAAATTGAAAATGGGCGTGGCCTCGCCCACTTATGGACCAAAAACCATATCTCAGGAACCACTCGACCGATTTCAATGAAATTCGGTATATAATATTTTCTTAACACCCTGATGACATGTACGAAATATGGCTGAAATCGGTTCACAACCACGCCTTCTTCCAATATAACAATATTTTGAATTCCATCTGATGCCTTTTCTGTATAATACGAGTATATACATTAGGAAAGAGGCAAAAGTTGGCACAGGTTATTTTCTAAGATAATAAGGTAATATGGGAAGAAATTGTTCAGATCGGCTAACTATAGCATATAGCTGCCATACAAACGGAACGATCGGAATCTAGTGCTGGTATGGAAAACTTTTCCATTTGACAAGATATATTCACGAAATTTGGTATATATTATTATCTAAGGCAACAATGTAAGATCGGCTTACTATAGCATATAACTGCCGAACAATCGGAATTAAGGGCTTGTATGGAAAACTTTCGCATTTGACGTGGTATCTTCACGAAATTTGACATCTATTACTGCTTAAGGTAATAACATAATCTCCGAAAAAATTTTTCAGATCGGATTAATATAGCATATAGCTTCCATACAAACTGTACACTTAGTTACTAAAAGAAATGCACCTGTGAAGGGTATATTAACTTCGGTGCAGCCGAAGTTAACGTTTTTTTTTTGTTCTTTTGATAAAGAACTAAAGTTTCATTGGGGATATGACTATAGCTGAAATCATCCCCCTGATATGTTATAGTTATGAAAAAATAATGGGACTCGGAACATATCTCCTCATAGTAAAAGGAACGCCTTTATCATTCCGGTTAATTTACTTGAGTTATATGGGATACATTTTCTTTCTTTACATTTATGAAGAGAAAATAAATAGGTTTTCCGTTATCTGACTAAATAAGGACAAGATATTTTGGTATCAAATTTGATTTTCTAAAGTAAAAACATAATACCATGAGAATACGATTTTTTTTCTTCTGTTGGAAGAAGTGTATTTCACAGTTATCGGATGCATTGTCTCTGAACAGTCTTGTGTAGTTTTACATTGCCTCATATGTCTTCTACTCATATGTCTTCTACTAAAAACAAGTGTTTTAGTAGTTACAAATGATTGAAATTATTGTTTTCTGATCAGTATTTATTCAAAGAAGTACACTATAAGTTGGTGCTCATTATCAGGCCATCGATATTTTAAGAAGTTCCGACATGACCGTGTGAGTATTTGCTCAGTGTCCAAACGCTTAGATTCATTAACAGCAAATCACCGTTTCAACATAACTATCGGAAATCAATGTGATTCCACAGAAACATTGAACCGCATCGAAATGTATGTGAAAGATTACAGTATTCACCAGATGCGTTTGTATCCAAAATAGGATTTCCAATGAATGAGCCACGAAAATTGGCACTTGGCACTCCTATAAAGCACTAGCCAAGTTCAAAAATGTGTTTGGCAGTTGTGCCACAATGCAGTTCCGCTTTGTGTACTATATAGTATATGTGAGTATTTTATAGTACAAATGCCGTATAAGTGTTATAGCCACGTTGATATGTTTATACGGTTTTTGATTCTTCCTTCAGGCATAGCAATTTACTGATACAGAATTTGTAACATGGAAGTGGAGGGTATTATATTTGGACAGCGGAATCGAACTTTTGTGAAAAATCTTGTGTAAAAATGGCGAAGGGCGCAAATGCAATGACCTCACGCACGAGCAATTGCAAAGAAGGCAAAAAAGGAGCACGAACTTCTTAGTATATTGGGCAAAAACGTCAAGCCGACATTGTGACACTTTCTGGTATTCGGTTAGCTAAACCATTGTAGCGGCAGTGCTTCTATTTTCTACCACATGGATGTTGAAACTACTGACATACATATATTCTAGGAAGCTGCTCTGTGGTCCATAATACTAACAATCTAATGCTGCCAAACAATTTTTGCCGCTTCAATGCATCTATAACGTTCTTACTTGTATGTTGTTCTTTTCTTCGTTTTTGTTGCACTTCTGTTCAATTTCTTCCAGCGCTACTTCTTTTACCATTTCCTTAACACTTTCCTACATATTATCGCACTTGGCAACTATTTGAATTGTTGTGGCCTTTTGCTTTGTCGCAATTTTTCCTATTCACATTCTTGTGACAGCTCGTGCCCTGGTTCATTGTAAGTTCAATACTTCTTTGGTTCGATATTGCGTCTTAGTTGGCGCGCACACCACCAGCAACTGACTTCTATTAGGTTCGGTCATTGTTGCATTGACAGAATAACTCGTTGAAATCGAATAAAGCACACCACCATATTTTTATTGTAAATTGATTAATCGATATTGTGCTTTTGTCATTGCTTTAAACATAATGTTATTTTAATGGAAATAATAATTTCATGATACCCTATATTCATATATTTAAGAATGTTGTGTGAAAGGTCAAATAAGACGAATCTTAAAGACGTTAGACTTTGCAAGCTTTTGGCTCAATTTATTGGTATTTTATTTCTAAAACGAATCATAGTTTTGTACATCACAATAATAAAGAGGTATGAGAGCTAATAAGTACGGATGGGTGCGATGTAATGGGAACTTAGCTCAAACGAAATAATAAATGACAAGTAAAGAAGCGCGTGTAATGGACATTTTATACTCTCGCAATTTGAGATGAAAAAAGGATAGGAAATATTTTAAACTTTTTTTTTATTTTTTTAACATAAAAAACGTGTTACGAAACTATTCAACATTCATTGTTCGACAAAAGAGTTACAATCAAATTTGATATCCTATTAACTTTTTTTTATTATCTACACTAATATTATAAAGAGGAAAGATTTGTACCTATTTTTGTATGTTTGTAATGAATAGGCTCAAAAAGTACTGGGCCGATTTAAAAAATTCTTTCACCAATAGAATGCTACATTCTTCCAATTTGACATAGGCTACATTTCATTTTGAAAAAAATTAGGGATCCTTGGTAAAATTTGAACAATGTAACCGAAGGTGTAGAAAAATGAGTCTTAAAATGTCTTTCGGTGAATGCGCTGCCGAAACTATTAGCGATAGAACAAAATAATGTACAACAATATTGAAGAACATCATAATGTCTACAAAAAACTCCGCGGTAGCATATGTCCAACTATTGTTGTTATGTCACTACAACAACTTTTTTCATTTTAAACATTAATGAAAATGCTAACCAAATTCAAACCATGCTATTTATGTGTTTATATCAATGTGTATTTCAACTCAAAGAATAAGGTACAGCCAGTGGAAACACCGCCAGCAACAAAATTAACATTGACGAGTTTTTTCTCAAACTTTCGTCAGTGATCCGTTTACGAGAACGTTGCTCTATTCGGAAATACCCTGATATTATACATGGAATGCATCGTCGAAGAAATAGTTACGCAGAAAGCAAGGCCAACCAGTAGATTGAAATCCAGATGTGTTCTCAACTAATGCATTAGGACGAATTTACACAATCCACTCGAAAAACGACGACTGCTTCTACCTTCGGTTGCTGTTGATTAATGTACGCGGTTCAACTTTATTTGAGTCATTGCTTACTGTGAATGGTACGATGTGTGCGAGTTTTGGAGAAGTAAGCCAGCAATTACAATTGCTGGAACACGTTAATCACTGGAATGAAAATGAAGCTCGCACACTTTTCGCGATAATCATTTCGACATATCAGCCTTCAAATCCGCGTCAATTATGGGATACGAACAAAAATGACATTGCCGAAGACATTTTACATGGCCTTCGCTAAAAATTGGAAATGGGTCAGTTTCGATTGATATTTCCGGTGGTTTGATATCAATGCCATCCGCCATTTACCGATTCGCGAAAGATGTACTCATCGCGAATGTTCGGACATTGGCCAAGTTATCGTAACTACGATTCCTTAAGTGCACGCGCAATGTTTGCTGCCAAAAATACCGATGTTGTTGACTTAAACTGGAAGATTCAAAGTCAAATTCCGGGAGACTTGCGCTCATACAAATCGATCTATCGTCTTGACAATGAAGGCGGCGCCGTGAATTATCCAGTGGTATTTCTAAATTCTTTGGACAGGCTTGGTATGCCACCGCATCATTTGCGTCTCAAAGTTGGATCGGTCGTTATTATGTTTTGCTATCATCATGCCACGAAACTGTGTAATGGAACCCGACTGATTGTGTCGCACCTATCGAATACATACAAGGGGCAGAATGCTTGATTCTACGAATTCCTTTGAGTTCTAACGATTTCCCGTTTAAGTTCAAACGTATTTCGTTTCCAGTGAAAATTGCATGTGAGATGACAATCACCTAAAGATAGTCGCATAGTGTGAGGCATAAATTTGGAAATGTTATGTTTATCACACACAATATTCTCCCCGAATTCATTATTAGACTTCATTGATATGCGTTGTTGTCATACGATTTCAGTATATAATCGGAATATTTGAGTTACCTCACACTCTAAATTTGATTGAAACTGGTTAAATAGGTTTTCTCCTATAAAGCACTTCCATACCAATATGGTTGTAAAACTTAATGCTTGTGACGTATTTAATCAATAAGTTAACGCTCTTTTAGTAGTTTTCGACATAGCAATTACAATGACAATAACAATTAAAATTGGGCGTGGTTGCTACTTGATTTTACTTTACCACTTGATTTTACTATTTTCGCATTGTGGTAAGTTTGGTTGATATGGCTGAGTGGTTTAAAAGACATACATATACATGAAACCATTTAGATAACTAATTTTTACCCAAGACAGTCACTCGGATTTCAACTCGTCTCTTCATCCTAATCATTTATACACACACAAATTAATGTATTTAGAGATCACGTACTATACTTGGATCCATTACATTACGGTTGGCTAAGTTGGATTCCACAAACATAATTTAGAAATGCTTTATTGAACCACATTCGGTTAGTTGGCAAAATTGAACATGCATTTTTCCTACACGAAATGTGGTTTGGTATCAAAAATTATTGATTACTCTATTCTACCTCTTGAATGCAAGGCTCCACAAATTGTTTTCTTATATTTAATGTTTCACCAGCTCCCTATTGATTCAAAATTATTTCAAGTACTTTAACTGATGAACAATTCGTACCAAAATCCCAACTATTTCACAGTCCAATCTAAATTTACAGTGCATAAAGCTCAAATATTCAAAGGTTGTGTATCCTGACAGGCTCACATACAAACTTACTTGCATTAATAACACTGGTCTACAGTGGTTCTTCTGCCGATTGATTTTGGATGTATTTGTGCCCAAAGTCTATGAAGATTAAAAATTTTTAAATTTTAATTTTGATTTTACTTTAGAAAACTCACAAACAAATGAACTGAAATCTTTGCAATGTCAGTGTTGTTTCGATAAATAAGAATGAAGTAAACAGAAAGACAAATCTCAAAATCGTATGTTAAATTTCGAAATGCGCCTTTGATGAACTTCTCGACAAGCCTATTTAAGAGCCACCATGTGATGATCCCATCAAAATTTATACTTTTCTTCCATTACTTTTAGATTCTAGTTGAACCGCTCGCCCTGTTGCTTGCTATAATTTCCAAAATTATCCAAAAATTAAACTTGATTATTACGGTAATAATTTAACTTAATACTTCTAGATCTAACTTCAGCTTGTCAGTATATTTTTGCACAATTTCTTCATAACTACTGGTTGTCTAAGAAATTTTTGACTATAAACACAAAACTTTTAAAAGCTTTAGTTTCCAGAACATTGATATTATCTGTATCTTTGAGGACCATTAAATATTTCACCGTTATGCTTTACTATATTAAATTCGGGAATTTTTTACAAATGCCACTAAAATAATAGCCTTACACGTCCAAAGGTTAGACACATTATTTTATCATTCCTAACTTAATCTCGTATTAAATCGATGAGTTCATTTCGAGAAAATATCTTTGCTGTAGATCTTTCACCCTCGTATCCAAATCCGATTTTTTATGGCTTCTAAGTTGTCCATGCGAAGTACTTTTGTAACGGAGACGTGATTTTTTAGAAATAAAACAGGACCGTTTGTAGACTTTATTCTAGATATTTCCACGTTTAATATTTAATAATTCTCATATTTTCTATAAGGAACCTAAAAATAAGGATAACGTAACGTTTGCAGGCGAGGAAAAGATGTATACTGGGTCCGGCACTCGAAGTGCAACCCACTTCAGACCGTTCGCGCAGCTGTCGCACTGAAATCAGCTGTTCATAAATTTGCTAAATGACAGTTCGGAGTATTGTTCACAAGTGTACAAAATCGTTTTGCCAAAAGTGAACGCAAACAAAAAATGATCAGCGATGGAATTAAAACGTAATAGTGTGATTGCTTTATATTTAGCTGGAAAATCAGAGCCAACAATTGTTCGTGAGCTCAAACACCTTAATGTGAATAAAGTTTTTGTTTATCGCACCATTAGTCGTTACAATGATACTGGTAGCATCGCATCGTACATGTCATCAGGGTGTTAAGAAAACATTATATACCGAAAAATCGTCATGGAGGTGGTCATCAAAAAAAAGACTGGCCACTGTAAAATTTGCAACGTCACGTGAGATGGTTCGGAAAAAAACTGAAGAAGCGACTTGAGCGAAATTTTGTGGGCGTCCACGACGAAGTGCCAATCAATTTTTACTCATTACAGCTTGCACGGACGGACAGACAGACATCCGGATTTCGACTCTACTGAAATATATCCTCTTTTAGTTTTAGGACTTACAAACAACCGTTATGTGAACAAAACTATAATCCGACGCAACATTGTTGCGAGAGTATAAAAATGAGCTCAAGGTCAAGCCTTTCAAGTTCCAAAAGGCCCATGATCCCACACCGAAGCAGCAACAAGTAAGACTTGAGAGAGCGAAGCAGTTGCTTCGCTTGGCCGAAAGCTCTCTGGGCCATTTTGGAGACCAAGGTCCGAAGTAAAAAATACACCAGTCTCGAGATGCTGAAGAAAGCCATTGTCCGTGAGTGGGCCAAAATACCAGCAAGTCACATTCGGGCCATAGTTAAGGCAAAAGGAATTAAGGAATTGATCCTGAATTTATGATTATTTTCACAAATTTTGTACTTTAGAATAAATAAAAATAATTTTCAAAACCGGATTATTGTTTTTTACACTTCGAATGCCGATATTTATGAATATATTAAATAAGATATTATCATAAAAACAAGTAGGGAAGGGCTAAGGACGGGTGTCACCGAACCTTTTATACTCTCGCATGATAAAGTGATAATCAAGATTTCATTATCCGTCATTTACATATTTGTCAAATACCGTATTTGTGTAAAGTTTTATTCCGCTATCATCCTTGGTTCCTAATGTATATATTATTGAGAGAAGGCATCAGATGGAATTCAAAATAGCGTTATATTGGAAGAAGGTGTGGTTGTGAACCGATTTCACCCATATTTCGTACATGTCATCAGGGTGTTAAGAAAATATTATATCCCGAATTTCATTGAAATCGGTATAGTAGTTCCTGAGGTATGGTTTTTGATCCATAAGTGGCCATGCCCATTTTTAAAAAAGCCTGGGTGCAGCTTCCTTCTGCCATTTCTTCCGTAAAATTTAGTGTTTCTGACGTTTTTTGTTAGTCGGTTAACGCACAATTTTTACTCGAGTTACAGCTTGCACGGACGGACGGACGGACAGACATGCATCCGGATTTCAGCTCTACTCGTCACCCTGATCACTTTGGTATATATTTCCCTATATCTGACTCTTTTAGTTTTACGACTTACAAACAACAGTTATGTGAACAAAACTATAATACTCTCCTTAGCAACTTTGTTGCGAGAGTATAACAAGAGCATATTCAATATTT
This sequence comes from Bactrocera neohumeralis, assembly GCF_024586455.1. Lineage (NCBI taxonomy): Eukaryota > Metazoa > Arthropoda > Insecta > Diptera > Tephritidae > Bactrocera > Bactrocera neohumeralis. The sequence goes on from NC_065920.1 coordinate 33,571,229, forward strand.
TCATGAATAACGTTGTAACCCTCAAGCTTGAAAGCATTAGAATTTTTCTAAAATTCCCAGGGCAATAAAAAAAATTGGTTTTGTAGAGCTGTGTAATGTACAGAAATCGCATGTGAGAAACACATGGTTATTACGCCTGACCCATATCTTGCCCGTGACGCGTAATTTAAGTGTTTTCGAATGTAGCCGAGTATAAATATGAGTACTAAACGCAATTATTAAGACGTGCATAGATATGAGTGCATTAAAGTGTGCTTATTTGTTGGCTTATGAATGTGTGGCCATCTCTATCTAATCGTAATTACAGTGTACATTTGCGAACACGCACAGACCGACAGACATGCGACTTTAATAATTACAATTTGCGAAGCCACATTGTGCTCATAATTATCGAATATTGCAGGAGAAGCGAGCGGCAAGTGAGAGACACTTGGAAGGATATAAACCACTCGATTTGCAACCTGTTGCGTGGCACATTATATTGTTCTGCTTGATTACGAATTGTAACCGTACTAATAGATATGTTGTTGTTAGTTGCTGTTCTTGTTGTTTTGAGTGTGTTCTGACTTGTGTGGGTGCATAATTCGCATAATCATTGAGGTAGACCATAATGCATGACGACGGGAAGTGGAACTCTGCCATGGTGCAACTTCACTTGCTTACCACATCAAAGCATTAAATGAATTCGTCTCCATGGGACCGCTTTTCTCATTTGACAGGGAATGTTGTTATTAAAAGCTACTCTTCAAACTAATTAAATTATTTTTTTATATTTGGAAATATGACCAAACAGAGAAATTCCAGCGAATATGGAATTGTAATGGGATAGATATAATTTTTGAAGCGGAATTAATGTAAAGCACGATTTGAATCATGCTTTATACTGAAACTATAGAAAATTTTGACAGACTTTCGGGACAGAACTTGTAATTTTTACGCAATGGATCAAAATTTGATTGCTGAAACCATTGACAACGTAACGTGATCAGGATAACCGGCCAGTCTCTTGTCAGCCGCAATAACTGCTGATCCAACTGCCAATATCAAGTTCAAACTATAAGTTATAAACTCAATTTTACACATTTATAGACATTTTTTACTGTTACAGGGGTTTTTATACAAAATATCTGTTTTTGGTTTAATTCTTGTTGTAAATATATTTAAGAATACACACAGAAAATTCCATATCGTTCCAGTGAATATTTTTTAAGTTACACGCAAATTTGAAAATGCGTTTCAAAGTGTATGTAAAGTGCATACCAAACTTTAAACACTTTTTTCTCAAACTGGTGTTTTCTCAGTCCAACCAAAATTACTCGAAAACGGCTAAATGGAAGATTTTTTCACAGAATTACTATATTTAACATTACTTTACTTTACATCTGTTTGGTTTTCCTTATAATTACTTTTACTAATACTAAGTCATAAAATACAGTTGAAAGATAACAGAATATGTGTACAATTTTTTGAATCAATAGAATTAAAAGTTTTCTCAGAAAAAAATTTGGAAAATTGGATTTTCAATGAGGCAATAATTTTTTTAATTTATAATGAATTCAGAGTCGGTTTTTCGAGCAACTAATTTTACTTTTGTGGATAAAGCTCGTACTTAGAAACGCTGTTCGGTGCGTACTGATAACGCTATTGCTGCTGTGGATTTCAGATTGCCGGCATATAAAGCCTAACTCTTGCAAGAATTAAAATTGAATGACCAACTAACGCGTCACACACTCGATGAATGGGCCCAAAACGAGACAGCTACCGACTCCGATTGTCACAAGAAAATTTGTTAGCGATGAAGCTAACTTTTGGTTGAATGAATACTTTAATAAACAAAATTGTCGCATTTCGAGTTATGATAATCCACAAGCCATTGTTGAGACGACGCTACATTCTCAAAACGTCTTTTTTTGTTGTCTTCTATGGGCACTGGTGCGTATTTTTTTCAAAAATTTAGCTGGCCATATTATTACACTGAAGTCAGTAGGGAACGCTATAGTACCATGACTAATGACCTTTTCGTTCTTGAATCGGAAAATGTTGATGTGGACGACCTCTGGTTCCAACAAGACGTGGCTATATGCCATATAGTTGTTGAAGGAAACTTTTGGTGAACACATTATGGCGTAAACCTCCAGGATCGTGCGATTCAACTTGACCATATCAATTTGTACAAAGATTTATTTTTTTCTTTAACACTCGCTTAACTTCAAGAGGTGTCAGAAATGTTTAAAACATGGGAAACGGTGGCAATGCGGAACCTAATTTATGCAATTTTGACATTTCTTTAATTGCTCTGTGCTCCCGGTTACTATCTTGACCGTAAGGTTCCCTTAAGGCCCCTTACACACAACCACTGTTTACCTTAATATTTGCGAATGATATATCCAACATTCGTTTTAATCAGATTTTTTATCAAAATACCAAAAATTGAGTCAGACAAAACCCTATGGATTCAAAAACTCATGAAAACGAACAGCGTAATTTTTCTAAAAGGAGTCATATAATAGTCCATATATTCGCAGCTATTATTATTCGAGAATAAATGTTTTTGGACTAAGTTTCAGTAACTCTGCGGAGACAGTAACATGTTGATTTTACTAGAGACTAGCTGAGTTTGGCCTAAGATATGCTGCAGTAGTAGAAACATTGTTTAAAATATTCAAAAAAATAAATGTAAAAAGTATGTAACTATGTATTACACTCGAAATATTTGTCGACATTGCGATGAATTGTTGATTCTGAATATTTCAGTATGCCTTGTTTCTTCTTCTTTTGGATATTTTCGTTACCATACACTATTTAACTAAGCAATTTTTCAGTACACAAAACTTCGTAAAACAAAATAAATACGTAAAATTCCCACCCAAAATGCAACATATGGCCTTTGAAGCCACCCGTATTCGCTCTTGAGAGTAATTTGAGTTTCTTCATGTAATTTATTTATATCATCAACTCGAAGGCAATCGACAACATTTTTACAACGCGCACATGCAAATTACAGGGATAACCAAATTTGGATTCTAACGAAAAATTTGAGCTTCCTGTCATTAAGATAAATGGAAAAGGAGATCCACAACAAAAAGACCAACGCGACACTAACTCTCCAACCGTCACATGCTATGCGACCACGGATAAGTATGGAGGTTCATATTTTTTATGCACGCCTGCCACACAGCGCCACACCACAATGCCGCAGAGGGCCCACAGCACTAATTCACTGCAACAAAGGCAACAAAGGCAGCCATCAGCTACGCAGTCACAACCACATGGCCATTAGTTACGGCACACAGCGACAGCGACAGCGACAGCGACAACATGCAATGGGCGGCAGCGACTGTCACAGGTGGAAAATGAATTCATTTAAACATACATACCTGTATCTATGGTCGTATGCACGTTTTTGACTTTGGCGAAATGGGTGAGAATACTTTGTCATGGAATTGACGTAGGTAGAATCGTGTGTCATATACGTTGCCGCTCTCTGTCATTTGTGACTAGCAAATAAAAGTGAGTTTTGTCGTCATAAATTTGAATAAAACAAGAAAAAAGGTTAACTTCGGCTGCACCGAAGCTAATATACCCACCACAGGTGCATTTCTTTTAGTAACTATGTGTCCAGTTTGTATGGAAGCTATATGCTATAGTAATCTGATCTAAAAATATTTTTCGGAGATTATGTTATTACTTTAAGCTCTAATTGATGTAAAATTTCCTGAAGATACCACGACAAATGCGAAAGTTTTCCATACAAGAACTTGATTCCGATCGTTCAGTTTGTATGGCCGCTATATGTTATAGTGGTCCGATATCGAAAGTACCGACAAATGAGCAGCTTCTTGATGAGAAAATGACGTTTACAAAATTTCAAAACCATATCTTAAAAACTGAGGGACTAGTTCGTATATATACAGACAGACAGACGGACGGACAGACATACGGACACTGCTAAATCGATTCAGCTCAACATACTGAACATTTATATATATACTTTTCAGGGTCTCCGAAGCTTCCTTCTTGGTGTTACAAACTTCGTGACAAACTTAATATACTCGTACCCTGTTCAGGGTATAAATATCTGAAGAAGGTGTGTTAAAAATGTTTCTATATCTCTTGTGGATATTTTTGAGTCGTTTTACTCCATATTTTCACTAATATAGACCTATCTATTTACAAGCACTTGCTTACGTACTTGTTTAGTTAAAGGAACAACTCTTGTAGCAAAGAATGAGACACATATTAGAGATAGATTAATTTTATCAGACGTATAAATAAATATGATGGATAAATAAAAATGATAAAATTTCGTTACAATGTTTCAAAATCGCATTTTTGGCATCCGAACGCCAGCAGGTTCAGAATATGGAGAAATCCGGAGAAAATAAAGAAAATATAGAGAGCCATGCGACAGCGCAAAATAGAGTAGTTGGAGAATCAGGTAAAGAAACAGAAATAGAAAGTTTTGTAAAATTAGTTGAGTTCAAGAAAATTTTGAAACGCACCAAATCATTGGGTGCCAAGCTTTTAGCAAAACGATTTAAATAGCATCTTTAATGTATAAGTAAAACTCATGTAGCCTTAGTTCTTTGAAAATTTTGCTCTACATACATATATGTATGAAATGATGGAAATGGGAAATCAAAATATATAACCTTGAACTGAACGCTACGACATCGACTGGTTTACTATATGGGAAAATTAAACGAAGGTCCTGATACCTTGAAGCTTTGAATCAGATCATCATAATTGCTAAACAGTTTTGATTGAAGAGAAGTTTTGTTTGAGGAAATAACCCAATTTAAGATAATGGAGATCCGACTGATATTGATGTGATTTATAGTGTTGAGTTGTTTAGTCGAAGAGACTGAAACCCATATCATCTTCCTCTGACGATTTTTAAGCTGATAAAATATTTCTTTTTCAATTTTTTATTATTTTAGCGATATAAATACGTTAAAATGATTTCAAATCAGCGGAATTAGACCGAATAGGAAATCTCTCTCACTAAAAATAATTGTCTTCAAAAACATTTGAACTGCTGTAACTTAGTAATTTATTAAACCAAATTTTTAGAAAATCCGCAGATGAAGACAAAAAATTAAAATCGGTCACTTACGACAACGTCAAGCAAAAACGGTCATGGTCGAATAGCGGTGAGCGGAGCGCAAAGTGGACAAGCCACGATTGATGGTCACTCAGCTTTGCTAGTGTCAGGGAATCTTATATTATAAGCTACCCCCTAAAGGCCAAACTGTCAGAGGTCTGTTCTGTGGTCAATAGGAGAGAAATTGTGTTTCATAAAGAGAATCATAGGCCACGCATGTCGATAGTGACTCGTTATCAGCCCCGGGCGCCTCGTTTGCAAGTTCTTATGCATCTTATAGTTTGGAACTGAAATTAAGTGATGACTATTAGCGAATGATTTTGCTGATGGAAAAATTTCCTCAAGAAAAACTTGTGAAAACCAAAAATTTGTTTGGAAAGCAAAAGTGCAATTTAAAAAAAAATTAATTCTTGAAGACTCACAAAATTTTTTCGAAATAGAAATTTAGTTTATTTTGTTGTGCTTTCCAGTAATCTACTCTGAAACCTCTGGCGATGATTGTAAGCAACTATTTCTACTACTAGATTGCGTGAAGCCAGAATATTACAGAATATTATATTGAGATCTACGATATATCTTAGTATTACAAAAAATCTGTATTAATTGACGAACGCCATTAATGTGAATGTATTGAGTACAGGTAATCATTATAATTATCATACATGTAGTGACTTTTTCCGACCGAACGTAGCCCCTGCTTAAAATATACATTTAATTTGCGCAGGAATTTGAATTCACCACCAAATTATGATAAAATCTCATAGTCTCATATACGTACGTAGTCATACCTTTCCAATGAATTTCATATGAGCCACATCAACAAAGCTGCAATTTGGTCAAATACACAATTTAATATTGTGTTTGTGAATTCGCTAATGTGTGCGCCATTATCTGACCGCATTCAAAAGCTGCCGACGCGTGCATACTGCTCAGGCTCCGTACAATTGAGGCTTGCCATTCAGCGCAGATGTGTGTGTAAGTAGGTATATGCATTTGTAGGTCAATTATTTGCGGTTTTGCTTGCTAAAAGCGGAATGCTGCTCAACATAATTATTTACGCAGCGTACACGTATATTACATACAGACACTCACTAATTTCTAAACATAACTATGAATGTACTATATACATTTGGGTAACACATATAGTAAGTGCATTTACTGAGTCCACGCTTTATTATTTTAAACCGAAATTTGTTTTCGGGCAAATATTTGAGTGACTATGCGCAAATATCGTAATACCAATAAGAGGGAAGGTCTAAGCACGGGTGTAACCGAATATTTTACTTTCCAAAAATTTGGAAAAGTCTAGGAGAGGGAAACACTTTCACCTCTTCTCTTGATTTTAATCGGTCAGATTGCATAGCAGCCATATACGATAGTACCTTGGGCAGCAATCTACATATGTCAAATCGAAAAGTTTTCCATATAAAAACTTGATATCAGCGATTGGGCAACTTATATTGAAGAAAAGGACATGTGCCAATTTCAGATCGATATTAGATAGGTAAACTTAAAGTAAGATGGAAAGTCAAATAAGATGGAAATCGCATAAATTTTTGTCAGTACTTATACTGAATAACATGTTTCTAAGCAGCTTTGTGAAGATAACTCGCACACTGACCGAAATATGGGCCACAAACTCTGCTAGAATAACGAAACTCATTATACGTAGTACATATATGAGAGCGTGGTTATTTCTTGAACGGATTTCACACATTTTCGGCATTAATCTATAGTTTACCCAGGGGAGTTTTAATACTCTTCCAACATGTACCTTAGTATTAAAAAAATATTATCCATATCCATATGTATATATTATTATCCATATATATATGTATATTTATATATTATAAAAATATTATCCATATATATATAGAAAATCAAGATGCCAAGACGAGTTGAAATCCAGGTGACTGTCTGTCTGTCCGTTCGTGTGCCCAATTTTACGCTAGAGATGGTACAAGAGGGCTTTATGCGAGCAGGTGTCAAAATCGGACGATGAGCTTGTTCTCAAGACGTACTCTACCGATTTGAACCATATTGGTGGTTGAAAATGTTCTCTGGCATTTTTATACTACAGTGCGAAAATCGGCGAAATCACCCCTCCCACCCATATAACACACTCTGTTCCAATTCTTTCCTTCACACTCCAGTATATAAATAAAGACGCAATTAATATAACGAGATAAAACTTTTGCTTGCACAATGCTTTTGACCAGAAATAATCCAAATCGGTCCAAAACTACTCAAGTCCGTGGGTACAGATTGTGTTGACCATAGTAAACCATGGTTAATGTGTGAAATTAATTGTAACAAAAAAGTACCCGGAGATTGTCAATAAAACGCAAAATATTTAATTATTCATCTATATTTATTTTGTTGCTTTAAAAGTAATCATCACCAGTTGTAGTACAATTATGCCAACCATTTTTCCAGTTCTCGAAACGCTTTACAGCGAATTTTGTTTTATCCCTTCGATCGACTGAAAACGGGGAGCAGCAATTTCATCAAGTTAAAGCTTGCGGACGAACAGACAGGATTTCAACCTATCCTGATCATTTATATACATATAACCCTATATCTATTTTGCTTAGATTTAGGTGATATCCGCTACTGTTAGGCTAACAAAACTGTTTCACTCTGTAGCAACATGTTGTGGGAATATAAAAATCACGCATTTGACTATGCGGTGGATGAGAGGCTGAAAATACGCCATTTGTTTAGGTAGGAAGTGAAAATTAGAATTTAATTTAAAATTAGAAGCAATCAGAACTTGTGTGCTATTTCAATCGGTTATAAATATCAGGTAATTTTTGTTTATTTTTTTAAGGGGTCTGTGGGGTAACCTGGCCTGTTTTTTGACATTTTTTTCATAGAAATTTTTATTCTACAATAGAACTTTTTTCACATTTCATGAGGTATATCGTGAAGTGTATAAACAAATTTTTTCCTAATTTTTCGATGGCATCTGTCTGAGAAATGGCGTGTTTTTTAGTTTTTTTAAACTATGTATATTTATTTATAATTTTTTAGTTTGATGTGATAAACCCCAAATTTGTTAAAATATGAACTATGACATGTAGTATTGTTTAAGTAAATCGATATTTAGGCAGCATTTAATATCTACTCGTAACCTTTCGTTGACAAAAAAGTAACTGTACAAACTTGGCTTAATACATTTCTATTGTTCTTGACTAGCGCTTATAATTCAAGTGGTCCACCCGGAAAGTAGGTAAACTAGGTGAGTGGGTTGTCTCATTTTCCATATTTACATTTGTTTAGGTACAAATTTACGAATTCTTATTTTATATTGAAAGAATCTATTTTTTATTTTATGAGATTTACCAACATTGTGAAATATAAACGAATATAACTTAAATAGTATACTCCGCCATTAGATTCGGTGAAAAGTTTTGAAAAGCTCACATCGACCTGACAGCCAAAGTTTAAAAAAAACGAGTTTTCTATTGCAATTGCTTTTCGGAGGCATTTTTAAAACTAGTATTTGAATTTTTTTTACTACAAAAATTCTATTATAAGTATTAATTTTTTTATTACCTAAAAGTCACATGTTTTGCAATAGTTGATATTATTTCTTCTGGTGCGCGGTTATATATACATATATCTATATAAAGTATACTTTCTTTAAGGATATACATATATGTATTTCAGTATATACTTACACTATTCAAATGTCACCAAAACTAGTTTTATATAGATGTGGCATACTTTTAAGCGCATCTTTTTGGTGAGCTGCTTAAACTTACTATCGCCTTCCTAAAGTGTCGCTCAAATATTCTAGGTTTCAGTTCCACTTAAAAAGTTACAAATAAACATACATACATACAAGTGAATCTAATAAAAGCGTATTAAAAAGTACGTGAATGGTTATCGTCCCTACTAGAATCATGAAAAAACAAAAAAAGTAATTAACGTTTTTTTTTAATTTTTCCCCGTGATTTTTTACATAAATTTTGTCAAATTATTGTCAATAAATTATACAAAATATAGGGACGATAGCCAGGCGTTTAGTGAACATTTTAACGAAAACTAAGCAAATTGGTTAAGTTGTTGGACCGGAATCATGCCCGCCAGTTTAAGAAAGTGAGTTTTGAGAAAAACGCGTTTAAAGTTTGAGGTGTGCATTCCGAGCGCTCCGAACGTCGAGCGGTATTATTATTTTTGGGCCTTTTTCGAAACCATCCAATGGTAAAGTGGGTTTCTACATTAATTCTAAGGGTATAAGGGAACAGAAAATGAAAAAAAAAATTTAAAAAAAGATTACCCTACTGACCCCTTAAACGAAAGTTATTATTCCAACTTTTAAATGATTTTTTATGTCTCATAAACTTTAAAAGAAACCTTACTGTGCTGCGCATTGTTAGAAGGCATGAAGTTTAACTATAATTCTATCTACCATATGTTCTAAACGACCGTGATTTCACGACGAGGTAAGTAAGATATCTGAATATAAATAATAATTATAGCTTATAGAATTAGAAATAGTGTGCAAAAAATTAAGAAGATTATGCCAGGACATCGTTCTGTCGCAGGATGCGTCTTCGTAAAGAAATAAATAAAGACGTTCGGTGTTGAATAAATGACTTAAGCCATTTAGCACACAATTCACTCTGTGATTTAAACTATTTTTATTCTGTTATAAAAGTTCATTTAACATCTGATATAGATAAGAGATTACATTGACTAGCTACCATTTACCGATTCTGCATATTGCCCAATATTAATTTAGCCATGACTTGAGATTGACTTTTTAAGGAAATAATTTTTAGATAAGCTTATTTCTATACCCTGAATAGACTTTATTAAGTTTGCAAAATGTTTGTAAGTTTGTGAAACGACTTCGACATATTCATCTGTCTGTATATACGCGAAGTAGTCCCTTAGTCGCAGGTACCGATCTGCAATTTTGCATTCGTTCTTCTGTTGGAACCGCTCTAGGATATAACTGCCGTACAAACTGATTCATCAAACTCGAGGCTTTATATGGAAAACTTTTTATTTCATAAGATATCTTAGCGAGATTAGCCAAGCCAATGTTACAATTTTCACATCTCACCACCATATCATACAAACGGACCGATCTAAATCAAGATAAAGATATTCATAAATAAGTAAGGGAGGCTTAAGTTAGGGTCTAACCAGATAATATATTTGATACTAGCGAAAACTTTATTCTTCGTCGAAATTGAAAAATAGGCGTGGTTTTACTCCGATTTCACCCAATTTTGCAGAGGAAGATAAGAATGTTAATAGTAATAGAATGTCATATACCGAGATATGGCAGTTTATAGGTTTTCGTTCAATGGCGCTTTTTGGGGGTGCCGATTACCCATTTATACCCACCTACGAACTCGTCAGTTTTTATTTAAGTCGCAGCATGCACGGACAGCCTGACGGCCAAAAAGACATCCGGATTTCAACTCGTCTCATCATCCCGATCATTTATATATATGTATATATCTATCTCGATTAGTTGCTGCTGATACAAACAACCGTTAGGCGTAGCAACATGTTGCAAATGTATAAAAAGCTTTTGAATACGAGCATCATGTTTTCAATTGTGACGGGAGGTTACGTTTTGAGTTTTAGTTTGAAATATAGTTTCTATAAAATGTGCACCTGAGAAGGGTCTTCTAGCTTCGGTGAAGCCAAAGTTAACGTTTATTACACCCTCGTAACATGTTGAAAAATCTAAAAATAATCGAGATAGATATAGATATATTTATATATTTATGATAAAGATGAGTTTTCGACTTGAATTTCGGGTGACTTTCTGTCCGACGGTCAGTTTGTCTGTTCCAGCGTTTACTTGAATAAAATTTAAGATATCATTAAGCTGCTGTTCAAAATTCCAAATTGAGATACGAACCCATTATTTGGTATGAGACTTCGATGTATGTATATATGGCGTCGGTATTTTAAAAAGAGGGCGTGACTCCGTCATAATTGCTTTAAATTACTTATCTTACAAGCCAATTAAGCTTAGTTGTCCAAGCTTCCTGAGAACAAGTCTTTCTAAGATCGCCTCATTGAAAATTAAACAGAATTAAAATTGATCTAATCGATAGTGGTTGTCATCCACGTCTACCGTTCATATAAACCAGTGGTTCCCAAGCTTTTTTTGTCTACTGCCCACTTTGAGAATAAATATTTTTTTAGCGCCCCCATTTTTTCACCTATTTAAAAACCACTATACCTTCAAATTAAATTAATTAATTACTGTGACCTACATATATATGTATATTAATGGAGAATTCTAAACGAAACTTTTACTATAAACCGCAACTTGAAACCTGAGCGCAGTAGGTAACATACAACGGCGCTTAGGTCTCAAGTTAACTCTTACGGGCTCCACCTGCCAATAAGAATGATTATTGAAACGCAACTTTACAGTATTAAAACAGAGAATCTTTTATTAAAAATAAAACTAAAATAATCGATCCTTATATAAAAACTAATGTGAAGGATGAATCTGATGATGTTTAATACGTTTGTTGTCAATTCTATAATTCTTCTTCCAGCTGAGGTGACATTGCTGTGCTGACATTTGAAAACGGATCCAACACCCAGTCTGGTATTTCCAATTTCAAAATGTCCTGGTATCGTTCGGTAAAGTCAATGTGGAGGTTTTCCAATGTTGGTAGTAGGCAAACAAATCGTCGTGACTGCATGATACTGATAAATTCGGAAAATTGTGAAACTCACGTCTGCCCAGATTCTTTTTGTGTAGAAGCAGTTTGGCTGCGAAAGCAGCAACGACGTTTTTTGTTTCAATTAAATTTAGTTTATCGCCTTGCAGTTGGAGATTCATGTCGTTGAACAATTTATACAGGTCTGTCATGTAAGCTATATCATTCTTTGATGTTATGAGCTTGTCTTGAAATTCTGTATCTTTAGTTTCCAAGAACTCTATAACAGAGTCAAACAGGTTGTAGAATCGAGTCAGACAATTGCCTCTTGATAGCCAACGAACTTCAGTATAAAACAACAAACGATTGAAATCCTCGTCATTAGTAACACAAAGCTGATAAAATAATCTATCATTTAAAGTGCTGTTGCGGATTTTGTTGAATGCTTTGATGACATATTGCAGTGATTGAAATAGTTTTGTCGTCTGTGAATAACGCAATAACGCAATGTACACCAAGAACATCTGGAATTTTATTTTTTAAGTACGCTATGAAGCCTTTATGGCACCCTGTCATAGCCGGAGCGCCATCCGTAGCAACTGAAATAATATTTTTCAAAGGAATCTCTTTTTAAAGGTCTCTAAATGTCTATCAAATAATAGCTCTTTACATATTTTCTCATCTATAATAAAACTCACGTAAGACAACAACAATGCTTCATTAGTTGGTAAAGTGGACTCATCGAGCTGAATTGAAAATTGACTTGACCTCAGGTGATCGCACAATAATTCTTCAATGTTTTCAGCCATTTTATCAATTCGTCTTTGCACAGAATTATTACTCAAAGGAATTTTTCGGATAATATATGCGGCCGGTTTATGAAGCACAGTAATTATTACTTCATTTATTGCTGGCAATATTTACTCTTCTCCGATTTTATATGGTTTGCCTTTTTGAGCAATTAACAAAGAGATATTATACGAAGCTCGAAGTCCTCGTCATCTTGCTTAGCAGCCGCCGAAAATAGTTTTGCTACACTTGGCTGAGTATTATGCTTCTTCTCTAGGTCTTGAAAATATGCTACATTCTTGTCTTTCTTATCTGGATGTATTTTATTCAAATGATCTTGCAGGCTTGAAGGCTTCATCCGAAAATGTTTTTAGACATAGAAGACACAAAGGCCACGATGGGTTTGTGAGATTTTCAATGAATCCGAATTTAATATATTCCGCACAGTATTGCTGTCTCTTCTTTTTTACTTCCGACATTGTTTTGCTTTGAGAAATACGTTCAACTTCGCGAGTAGTGTAAAGGAGGCGTAAGTAATGCTCATCTATTGCGCGCAAGACCACAAATGAAAATATAATAAATATTACATTGTTTATATAGAAATGCTTAAGCAGCACGCACCGACAGGAATAAAACATGCATAAACTCGTTCTCATTCGACGCTTAATCGTACACAACGAGTCCGAACAAGTATTCAATGAACCAGCCGATTGATACAGGAATGCACAATTTGAGTTATTTAACAACAACTTGTTAAAACATGATAGATATCTACGAGTACTAATAACTTTTAAAATGCGAAAGTGTGTCTGTTGCCTTTTTATTTGTTTGTTTGTGTCTACTTTCATTATGAAACGGAGTGACCGATTGACATGATTTTCATTTTTTCTATGTTCAATACAATAGAACAGATATATGAACTACGCGGAAAGAAATATAGAACCGAGTTTGAGCAATCTTTTAATTCATATTAGTTGATGTTCACAAGTTGTTGTTGAGAGTCGAGAGCTCATGCAGTCGTTGTCTAAGAGGCTTCCTAGCTAAATAAAATTACAAATCACACCCCAGGCCTCTACACAACGCCCCCATTTTCTTTCTAGGTCTCTTACCGACCCCCTTGACACCTGCAGCGCCCACAAGGGGGTGTTATCGCCCACTTTGGGAAAGACTGATATAAACTATTAAAGGGGTGTTAACTCACTAAATAAAAATGGCATAGTATTAAATTTTACACCTGAGATGGCACAAAAGGTTTAATTAGTTAGTATTAAAATTGGGCAATGTGCGTGGTACTGGCAACTTTAGGTGAAATTTTATATCTCAGAAAATATGGGACCAATTTCAAACGATCTCACTTCATAAGGTTATGATATCAAAGGAACATGTTATAGTAAAAAAATGGACAAAATCACAATAATACAATTTTAAACTACATCTTATTCTTTCACTTTTCAGTATATAAATAAAACAGAAATGAAGACATCGAAACAAAACTTGTAGTGCCTTCAAGGTATGTCATCTCCGATTATGCTAAACCGCAGTGCCAATGTCTGGCTTCATACCAAAATTATTAGACCTTCAAATACCTATATTACTGAGAGAGCTCTTTCTCTTTTTCAACTCCTAAATATACGCCCGCATCTTATCTCCATAAATTACGAGAAAGTAAAGTGTTCGCTTACACCCGAATGTAATATTATTCTTGTTTAAGATTACGTTCGGGTACAATTAATGGTTAATGGGACCTTGATCTTTCCCTCCTAAATTTAAATCATCACCTAACTTAACACAACAGAGTTTTATATGTTCTTGGTTTTGTGCGTAAAGCAACACGCTTTGCAATTTTTTTGCTATTATGGAAGTAACTCTGCTCAACTCAAAAGTGACCAACAACACACGAGTAATATCATCAAAAATAGTTTGCAGCAGAGCAAACTTTTGCATAAAATAAGCTTTTGAAAGCAATGCCGCGTGTGTTTAAACACATGCATGTATGTAGAGTAAGTGAGTGTATTCATGTCACTTGTGCACATATTAAATTCAGCGCAATCAAAAGTTTGTTACCGCCATTGTGGTGGCCAACAATCGGTGTAAGTCAGCATATAACATAAAAAATTAAGAGAAACAATCACAATGGTCAGTAGGTTTTAATTGAATTTTTTATTGAATTGTACCATTTAAATTGGAAATCAACTCTTCACCTGCCGCTACTGAATACACAGTTATTGTTAGCTGTGTCGCCGATACTTACGTCATTCACGCTCATCACAATGCCATTCATTTGGTCAGCTACAGGTGAGAAAATTGTCATTGTACATCAGCTGTCTGCAAGCGCACATGCATATGTATCCATGCACGTTATATAAACATACATACATACATATATGCTAAAGGTTGCTGTGTATATAATAAATATTTGCCACAATTTCAAACAATTCGCGTAACATTTTCGTCACCAGGAAGGATTTTAGTTTTTCTACATTAATCCCTCGAATAAGTCGGTCAACCAAAATTGAAAAAATCTTTTATTGCGTTTGAAATAACAGAAAACAATAAACAATTTATTTAACCCATATATTGGGTTATATATTGCATGTACGTTAAGGTGGAGCGATATGTATGGAGAATAATTTTTTTTGTTTTTTAACGGCAAAACAAATATGCACAATATCAAACAGCTGGCTTAATGTTTTGAGGTGCTCCAGTACAGTCAAACATTTTAGTAAAACAAAAAAATTACATTCTAAGCATTTATTACGAAAAATATTCTCTTACATTACCTCAAATACTATTTAAACATCAAACTGTTGTTTTTGTTTTGAAATGAGGCATTCGTTGATGTGATAGCAGTCTTGTCTTAATGAAACCATCTCGCTTATTTTCCCCACAAATTGCGCTCAATGCTTCTGTTACCAACTTGATGCAGCGCTCCGCAGCTTGGGTGTGGCATAGAAAATCTGTAATATTCTGACATGTACCGTTTTTGACAACGTCTTTCAAGGTTTCATCAGACATATTAAAAGTTAGAGGTGGCTCAGTTATATCACAGTCTTGCCGCAGCATAATCTCAGTGTAATCTGTGTCATCGAAGTTGAATGTAAGTAGTTTAAACGTTCGAAGTCTTCTAGCATTCTCTGATCTTGCTTTTACAATTCTTCGTATTGCAAGATCTCTTATAATCTCTCTGTCATCACCAAGCTTGGCAATGAGAAGATTTTCTGGGTGGCCAAATTATACATTTCGTTGGATTACTTTGTTAAAGATTGCTTTAATATCGGAACTCAAATAACGACTTAGGTTAATGGTTTGCCATATGTTTTTGGCTCCGTTAATGCATGAAGAATTACATTTTATTGTAAGCCACATTGGTCCACAAACTTTCATAACGTAGATGGCTAATACAACTAGCTTTTCTTCTTAGAATTCGATTTTTTGAAAAGTTTTAATTGAGATCCGATGGCGCCTGAAAAGCATTTAGGTCCTATAGTTTTTCCGTCTAAATGTAATAAAAGATGACGTAGTGTTAACTCATTTGAAAGCAATTGACAGATGAAACACTTTCAAACCTGCATTCACTATAGTTCCATCGCACCCAACAACAGCTAATTCACTCACATTTACCGAATTAGATTTCAAATATATTAATATAGTGTCTTCATTATTTTTAGCAGTCTCCGACTCACAGTTGACATGACCAAAATAGTTGCTTCCTGGTTCCGATAAAATCACATAATGGTCTTCTATTTGTCGTTTTCTGTAAAATTTCCTTTCTTTATCAATACGAACCAAAGTTTTATCCTTCCTTCCATTAAAATACAAACCGTGTTGTTCTCGTTCTTTGGCTGATGATATTTCAATTGAAAGCAACAGCCTATGTGTTACGCGATAAACGTTTTTCTTTTCTATCTTGTTTTTTCTTATTCTTCACAGTTGAAACTAAATCGGCACCGCCTATCATCATTTTTCTGGTTGATATTTGGTCAACTGTTGGCTCCTTGGTTGTTTTATCGGGCCTCAAATCATGTTTTATGAACAGATAACATTTCACCAGATCATTAAACGTAGGTAAGTGAGAAATAGGTAACTTCTCCGGCAAACCAAAGACAGCACACCTCGTCATTTGTCATGTTTTAACTTGAAACATATTTCTAAGTTTTGCAGTGTGGAACTAGGAATGTGAAATTAAAGTGCGGAATGTAGTTATGTTATTATAATATAGTTAAAGAGTGATATACATATATGTTTTAAGATCATTTATTTCTATCTTACTCAAACATAGCACCGCTTAGAACATCAAATAACGTTTATAAAATGTTTGCGAATTTATGTGTATTTGGCATAAATTTTCAAAACTTCAAGTCAATGGGGGCACTTCTAAACATAGCAAGAGATTACTGATTTTTCTTGTGTTTAATATTTACCCAAAAACAGCAACTTTCTACAGGTATACCGAAACAGAAATCCAAAATTATTAAAAACGTTCTACCCTAATGTACGTGTCTATTGATGATTGGGCAATTTTATGATCAAATTCGAAAGTGCTTAAATCTCAAATTAAATGCAGGCAATAATATAATACTACTCCGTAATTGTATTATACACAACAAATTATCATATACTCACAGGTGTACGAAGCTAATTTTTAGGACTATTATAACTTCTAAAATCAGCAACACGGCAACGCTTTTGGCAACAGGCTTTTTAGCTCACCAATATAATCGAATGCATTTGCTTTGCAGTCTAACTAATAAATAATTCCTGAGATATATTTATAATCACTGATGACAGCTGATATATTTATGAGATATGATTGGATTTTGATTGACGCAGGTTTTAGTGTTAAAAAACAAGAAAGCATATCATATTCGGCTGTAACAACCTGCAAGTCGAATAGAGAACAAAGATTTTTATTAAAGGTTTTTATTTAGATTATTATCGGTAAGTATGATTGGCAGCTATATGCTATAGTGCAATATCTGCGGTTCGGACAAACGAGCTGCTTCCATTGAAGAAAAGGATGCGCGCAAAATCTCAAATCGATATCTCAAAAACAGGGGGACTAGTTTACAAATATACAAAGGGACCGAGGGTCAGATGGAGAGGCAAGAAAGATTTCATGGCTAAATTGACTAAGCTCATCACGCTGATCAATTATTTATATACTTTATAGGGTATCCGTTAAAAACTTCGGTCTAGACCAATTGCATTCATATTCATCGTACATTGGGACAAGGGGATGACATGAACTGATTGCACTAACGTTTTTCATGACTTAATTACACTCGAGAACTATTTACTTAATAAGTATATACGCTATAAATTGGGTATATATTGTGACAAAAACCAACCCGAAATTTGCAATTAAATTCACCTGGTAAATGATATTTACAATTTGTTTACAGCAGCTACTTAAGTCGGTACACCTCAGTAGTGCGTTGCGGATTTTACAATTGATAAAAATAATGAACAAAGAATTTTATTAAAATTTTGTGTTTCTAACCAAATTTCGTATGCGCAATCGGACTATTGGAAAAGGCTTGCGGTAATTCAGTTTTATTAAAAGCACTTTCAAAATACCCTTCAAAGACGGTCGAGAGATCTTTGAAATTTACCTCGTTCTGGACGACCTTCAACAACTGCTACAGTGAAAATATTAAAAAAGTGAAGGGTATGGTGCTTGAAAATCGTCAGACAAGTGTTAGAGAGATGGTAAGAGAGCTCGGCATCTCTCGGGAGTCCGTCCAAACGATTTTTGTGGATAAAGGCGATAAAGCTGAATTTTTTTCAAAAGGAGTACCGTAAACAAGTCTCTTTGGAAATGATTGGTCCCCATATTCATGGAGAGCACTATAAAGGCCGATGAGTATTGGGTTAAAATTTTACATGAAAACAAATCAACAATCATAGAAATACAAGTGGCGTTCGAAAGTAAACAAGACTTCAAAAAAACAGAACAAATGTTTTTTTCGGCAAAATCAATTTATTTTATTCAAAATAGTCTCCTTCTGCTTCAATACAGCGTTTTGCATGGTCCAAAAGCATGTCGAACGAGTGTTTAGCTCGTTGGCCGGTATGGCCGCCAGTATGCCGGTGCAAGCCTTTTGAATGGACTCTACGTCTGCAAATGTTTTCCTTTCACGGGTAAATGCATTTTTCCGGTCAATCATCGCCATAAACTTGTTTCATCAATTGAAACGTTTCGGTAAAAGTTTTACCAATTTTAATACAAAATTTAATGTTGGTTCTTTGTTCGAAGCTCATTTTCGCCCCGATAAGACAAACATACTGACACTTAAAACGCAATAAATTCACTTTAAATCTATGAAATGTCGAAATGTCATAAAATTCTCACTGGATAATCGATACAGATAGCAGATACATGGCGCCAACAGGGGGGGGGGGGGTTGTGGGTTGTTAGATTCAAAAAGTCCTGTTTACTTTGGAATACCCCTTGTAGAGGGAAAAGAAGGAGCAACAAGAATCAAAACGAAGCTCTAAGGAGTTCTATTTGGCCGTATTGAGGCGTTTACATGAGAACATTCAAGGATTTTACATGATGATTATGCACCATCGCATCGAGCCACAATTTTGACCGAATTTAAAGCCAAAAACGCAATGAATACCCTCTCCAAATTGAAATCGCCGTTCCGTGGAACACGTTTTCAGTCCATCGAAGAGGTAGAACAAAATTTGCTGAAGGAGTTGAAGACCATCCCAAAAAGTGCTTATGAAAGGTATTTCGAATTCTGGAAAAATTGTTGACATTAATGAATTATATACATTAGGTGGGGATTACTTCGAAGGAGACAAAATACATACTGATGAATAATTAAATATTTTACATCTTATTTGTAATTACTATTTTGTAGTTTTTAAACATAAGGGTCTATTCTTATTACGAAAATATTCTCTCTGAATATCTACAATAATTATTTCATATTCGGTATTTGGGTCTTGAAAAGTTTCGATCCGCTTTCGACTAATTTTGAACGTGAAATGGCATACCTTAAATGCACTATGATAAAGTCTTATTTCTATACCGTTATTGCGTACCGACTTATGTGCTATAAAGTGAAAGAATCATGTGGAATTTAAAATTTTGGCGTAGTTGTGCATACGATAATAAAAGTATACACACAATTTAGTTGTCAGTTGTCAAATAATCTTGATATGTAGGATTTCACAAAAAGGTGGGCGTTATCTCGCCTACATATTGTCCAATTCTAGAACATGAAGTCTTTCCGAGCAGTTTAGAGTGTAAAATTTAGCTTTTTGAGGCATTTCGTTATTGAGTTATGGCACTTTTATGGACGTAGTTACTATTTGATTCCACCCATTTATGTAAATATATTGGTCTTCATTTAAATACATATCTTACTGCAATATTGACAAAATAAAGTATTCTCTGCCCGGTGAGAATGGTAATGAAGCCTCGCTTCTGGCAAATCATAAAACTTTACTCATCAACCTGCTAAAGGATTTCAGATACACAAAAGAATTCATCGACTTTCATTTGGAACCACATCTAAGCATGTGTCGACATACAGGTAAAAGATATATACGAAAACTGAGGAAGAAAATTTTGCAATTGTTCTGTGGCACTAGCTGACAATCGGCAACTGAGGAGGCGGTCTAAAGCTACTCTCTTAGTCTCCACTACGTCCGTCTGCTCATTTCTCTTCGTACAGTTTGTAGTAGCCTAAATCGGCTACAGACTTTTTGAACAAATTGCTGGTAAATGGCAGTTTAGACAATGAAATATCACAAACGCACACACAAACTTGTCTTTCACACACAAAAATACATAAGGGAAGGCAAACGGCTCAACCAAACTACTCTGCGCGTCAAAAGGCAGATCTCATGGCAAATGGTAGATAAAAAGTACATAAAACATAGACTCAAAGTACAACAATAAAAATGTGCTTAAGCTATGAGCTGCGAACATCGCCTGCGTGGCGTAAAGTGTGTCTGCCAACGCTAGCGCTGCTGCGTTCGTTTCAAATTCGTCCGATGCTGTTGAAAATGTTCAAGGAAGCCACATTTATTCTGCTTAATAAAGTCACACAACTTCGGGTTCCACACTCACGCACTGCCCGGGATAAGTGGCGCTTAGAGGCAGGTATTTGTGTCTGTTTGTTTGTGGGGCTCACATATGCTAAGTGCAGTAACGTGCCCAGATTCTACAAATATGTATACATACATACGTGTGAAATATGTATTCTTAAGTTGGGTGTGTATGGCAACCGGAAAAGGCCAACACGTACAACGGACTCATGCAATTTGGTTGCATTCATTAAGGAAGGTGCAATCTTCCGTATGTCTCACGACAATATGCAGCTAAACGAGTCTTTTATATATTTATATGTGTTTTCTTATACCTATGCTCCAGCTTTCTTTTCTGAATCTTTCCGTTGTATATATGGGTGTGTATGATCGTAGAAGTCCTTAATTGCGCTCTATTCTAACGCCTGAAAGCTTACCAAGTGCGCACTTTTATCTAAATTGTCTGTGTTGAATATTTAATTTAGGAAAGTGCAATTATAATAGAACACCCCTTTATTCTACTTATAATTTCATTGAATATTAGAAAAAACACAATGGTTTAAATTATATACCCTTGGCTTCCGTCTTCCTGTCGAAATTTATTGCAGAAAGAATTATTTAACGAGGAAGTAACCCAGGACTTTGCTCGAGTAAAGCAGAAAATCTTTTGGACTCGAAATTTAAAAAATTAAAGGCGTCCCAAAATTTTCCTGATATTTACGACTTTTTGAATTTTTGTGTTTAAAAATATTTTTAATACATTTTTAGTAAATATTTTCAAACTCAATATATTATTAAATTTATTGCCATTAGGCAGCCTTTGTCCTGTTATTGGATTCTTATAAACTTGTGTTAAGGCAATAATAGTTGTCACCGATAATATAAATCTTAAAAATTAAAGTAAATTATAATAATTTGTAGAAAGTAAAAGGTTACAGCAAATAAAAATTCTCTACGAGAAGAATCCTATGACTATTGCATATGTTTTGCAAGACATGTTAAACCAGGGTTGCACCATAAGTGCTGTCCATTTATTTGCGCAACTAATTTATAATAATTTTAATTTATTTTATCTCTATTTCTATATCATGTCATTCTAAGCAAAATGTTCTCGGCCAGTTGCATTGATATTGTAATAGGTATGTTTAAACAGGGAACAGTCTAAGCTTAGAAATTTTGTGAAAATGAAAATTTTGGCGACGGCTATATTCAAGAGTAGTAAAAATATGAAAACTCTCTAATAGAAAATAGCACGTAGTATGTAAAACCGAAACAAAGTATATAATGACGTTTTCATCACCAAATATTGGGAGTTATTTTTTTTTCTTTTAACCTACTTGACCAATTTCCAACAAGTTTGGCTTCAAATAGTACTATCATTCTTCCCAAAACTTTTCAAAAATGAGAGAAGTCGAATGACAATCAGTAAACGTCTAGAAATAAGGCTTAGCTCCAAAAACGCTTCTGAATTTTTACAAAAAATCGGTGCAAATGGGTTCGGAAGACATTAAAACGGTTAATTGGTGAAATCTAGCTACAGATAAATTAAGGCAAATAGGAGGTAAATTCAATCCGAATATGCCCTTCAGTTCGAAATAACGATATATTCGTTGACGCTACTATTTTTACGTCGATGAGCGTTTTATTGCAGCGAGTAATCTCTTAAAAAAAATCGGCTTACTTGCGAAAAAAGCCTCTTTCTTTCTCATCATTTAAATAAATATAATATGCGCCAATCTGCTGAATTTATGCCGCTTATCACCACTGCATACATACGTATATGTGTGTATATACATTTTTGCGTTCACCCCAACTCCCGCCAACAGTGTGGTTGCTCACTCAACCATTGTTTTCCGCTCTTCACTTTATTAAACTAATAATGTGGCAGTGCCGCAATCTCAGCTAACAATTATATACTTTACTTTACTTTGCTTTTCATTTCGCCACTTTGGCTTTTCAGCGCTTTTTATTTATACGCAAACTGCAGCTTTACAGGTTGGCATTTACCTTAAGCTATGAACTTAGAGTTTTTATATCCACTTTACGCGTTTTTTCATGCCATTATAAAAAGTACAAACTGCCAATGTTTCCACTTTTTTCACTCAAATATTTATGTGCGTATAAATTTACAAAAGCGTGATTTATGACAAGTTGCTCGCGTTTTTTATTAAAACAGAAGCTGGGAGAGAAGATGGTGGCAGGAAAGTGAGAAGTGAAAAATAAGTGAGTTTTGCTAAGCTCGACTCTAAGTAACCTTGAATAAATATCCTGTAAGTTAAAGAGGGCGGCATTTATTCATGTACTTGTATTAAATTCAGTTGCTGTATATTCAGTGATTGTAAGAATGGATCGCCTCAAACCGAAGCCGCATGTCGTACTTCTGACGATTTATGCCGAAGTGGAGGATTAAGTACAAGTATATAAATATTGAGATCGCTGACCCGGCAGACTTCGTACTGCCTCAATCGATAAATAAAAACCTGAACTGTTGCATAAATTTATTTTAAAACAAATAAAACGTATTAAATAAAAAAAACCATTTTTTTTAATGAAGCATGAAGTCTTATTATTATTTTCGACACACTACTCGTATGTTGCTTACTTAAAAAACAGAGTTTTCCTGAAATACCGGCTATTTATAAGGTTTAAATTTGATATTAGTTTGTCAAAAAACTCTTGCGGTATATTTCACAGTACTACGGCATATTTCACAGTACTACTACGATAAAGGCAAAAATGCATCTCAAGCCGCCAATAAAATTTGTGCAGTTTATGGACAAGATACAGTTTCCATTTCCACCGCACAACAATGGTTTCAACGTTTTCGTTCTGGTGTAGAGGTGGTCGATAATGCGCCACGCTCCGGAAGGCCTGTCGTCGAAAATTGCGATAAAATCGCTGAATTGGTCGAAAGAGACCGGCACAGTAGTAGCCGTAGCATCGGCCAAGAGCTGGGCATGAGTCATCAAAAATTCATTTCAATTTCAATAAAAAAAAAAAAAAAATCAATACAAATACCGCAAGCCTTTTTTGACAACCCATTATTAACAGACACACACTGTTATGATATAGTTTGTTAATCAATTTAAAGCTTTCTCATAAACTATATTTTTTGTTTTGTTTTGTGGTGCGTAAATAAACAAAATAGACGGTTTTCCGACGCGCGAATATGCGACGTGCGCGAAACATGGAAGCTCCAAGTTGATTCCGCCAACTTCTAAAGACTATCCTTGCGATTTATTTATTATCATCGGACGTCAGACGTTCCAATTGTAAGCGTTTAAAATCGAATGGTAAATACGTTGGAATCATCGATATTCGCGGGATGAAGACATCCTCTCCTTTGTATTTTCCTTTTATGATTGTTGCTTCAATGACGTTATTCGTTATTTCTATACATAGGGTTGTGCGTTGGGTTTGGGACCCGCCACGTAAAAAGCCCCCCCAATGAAATCTAAACGACAGCCTCGGATGAGAGACCCCCCTTTTGATGACGACCATGGCAAACGAAATAAGGACTACGATTTGAGGGCATGCACCAAGAATGTCCGGGCCCTTAATTGGGAAGGTGTCGCTGCCCAGCTGGTTGATGTCCTCGCAAAAATAAAGGCTGACATCACAGCCGTCCCCGAAATGCGATGGACGGGACAAGAACAGAGACGAGTAGGTCCTTGTGACATTTACTACCGTGGCCATATAAAGGAGCGCAAGTTTGGTGTTGGATTCGTGGTGGGAGAGAGACTCCGTCGCCGAGTACTATCATTCACTCCGGTGGATGAACGTCTAGCCACAATCCACATCAAAGCGAGGTTCTTCAACATATCGCTGATTTGCGCCCACGCCCCGACGGAAGAGAAGGACGATGTGACCAAAGATACCTTCTATGAGCGCTTGGAGCGCGCTTATGAGAGCTGCCCCCGCCACGATGTCAAAATCGTGCTTGGCGACTTTAACGCCAGGGTGGGCAAAGAAGGTATCTTTGGCACTACGGTCGGTAAATTCAGCCTCCACGACGAAACATCCCCAAATAGGTTGAGGCTGACTGACTTCGCCGGCGCCCGAAATATGGTTATCTGTAGTACTAGATTCCAGCATTAGAAAATTCTTCAAGCTACCTGGCTGTCTCCGGATCGAAAAACTACCAACCAGATCGATCATGTTGTGATAGACGGAAACACGTCTCCAGTGTTTTAGATGTGCGTGCGCTCCGAGGTCCTAACATCGACTCGGACCACTATCTTGTTGCAGCTAAGATTCGCACCCGCCTCTGTGCAGCAAAAAACGCGCGCCACCAAACACAAGGAGGGTTCGACGTCGAGAAGCTGCAATCACAACAGACAGCCGAACGATTTTCTACTCGGCTTGCACTCCTGCTCTCTGAGAGCACTCGTCAACAACTCGGTATAAGGGAACTCTGGGGCGGCATTTCAAACTCCTTACGTACAGCTGCAACCGAAACCATTGGTCTTCGGAAAGAGCAAAAGAACAGCTGGTACGACGAGGAGTGCCGTGTCGCAGCGGAGAGAAAACAGGCTGCCTACCTCGTAACGTTACGGTCGACCACTACACGTGCGGGATGGGATAGATACCGAGAGTTGAAGAGAGAAGCGAGACGCATTTGTAGACAGGAAAAAAAGAGGCCGAAATGCGTGAGCATGAAGAGATTGATAAGCTGGCCGATAGGGGTAATGCTCGAAAATTCTACGAAAAAATGCGGCGGCTTACAGAAGGTTTCAAGACCGGAGCATACTCTTGTAGAACCCCCAAAGGTGATCTAGTGACCGATGCCCAGAGCATACTTAAATTATGGAGGGAACACCTCTCCAGCCTGCTGAATGGCAGTGAACGCACAACGCCAGGAGAAGACGAACCCGATTCCCCAATCGATGACGATGGAGCAGACGTTCCATTACCCGACCATGAAGAAGTTCAAATAGCAATTAACCGCCTAAAGAACAACAAAGCAGCGGGGGCCGATGGATTGCCGGCCGAGCTATTGAAACACGGCGGCGAAGAACTGAAAAGGAGCATGCATCAGCTTCTTTGTAAAATATGATCGGACGAAAGCATGCCCAACGATTTGAATTTAAGTGTGCTACCCAATACCCAATAAAGGAGACCCCACAATCTGCGCCACCTACCACACTACCGATTAGCCTCCTCAACATCGCATATAAGGTTCTATCGAGCGTATTGTATGAAAGATTAAAGCCCACCGTCAACAAACTGATTGGACCTTATCAGTGTGGCTTCAGACCTGGAAAATCAACAACCAACCAGATATTCACCATGAGCCAAATCTTGGAAAAGACCCGTGAAAGAAGAATCGACACACACCACCTCTTCGTCGATTTCAAAGCTGCTTCCGACAGCACGAAAAGGAGCTGCCTTTATGCCGCGATGTCTGAATATGGTATCCCCGCAAAACTAATACGGCAGTGTAAACTGGCGTTGAGTAACACCAAAAGCTCCGTCATGATCGGGAAGGACCTCTCCGAGCCGTTCGATACCAAACGAGGTTTCAGACAAGGTGACTCCCTATCGTGCGGCTTCTTCAACCTGCTCCTGGAGAAAATAGTTCGAGCTGCAGAACTAAATAGAGAAGGTATCATCTTCTATAAGAGTGTACAGCTGCTGGCGTATGCCGACGATATTGATATCATCGGCCTCAACACCCGCGCCGTTAGTTCTGCTTTCTTCAGGCTGGACAAGGAAGCACAGAAAATGGGTCTGGCAGTGAACCAGGGCAAAACGAAATATCTCCTGTCATCAAACAAACAGTCGTCGCACTCGCGACTTGGCTCTCACGTCACTGTTGACAGTCATAACTTTGAAGTGGTATATAATTTCGTCTATTTAGGAACCAGCATTAACACCACCAACAATGTCAGCCTGGAAATCCAACGCAGGATTGCTCTTGCCAACAGGTGCTACTTCGGACTGAGTAGGCAATTGAAAAGTAAAGTCCTCTCTCGACGAACAAAAGCCAAACTCTATAAGTCGCTCATAATTCCCGTCCTGCTATATGGTGCAGAGGCTTGGACGATGTCAACAACTGATGAGTCGACGTTGCGAGTTTTCGAGAGAAAAATTCTGCGAAAGATTTATGGTCCTTTGCGTATTGGCCACAGCGAATATCGCATTCGATGGAACGATGAGCTGTACGAGATATACGACGACATTGACATAGTTCAGCGAATTAAAAGACAGCGGCTACGCTGGCTAGGTCATGTTGTCCGGATGGATGAAAACACTCCAGCTCTGAAAGTATTCGACGCAGTACAAGCCGGGGGAAGCAGAGGAGGAGGAAGACCTCCACTCCGTTGGAAGGACCAAGTGGAGAAGGACCTGGCTTCGCTTGGAATATCCAATTGGCGCCACTTAGCGAAAAGAAGAAACGACTGGCGCGCCTTTGTTAACTCGGCTATAATCGCGTAAGCGGTGTCTACGCCAATTAAGAAGGAGAAGAAGTCTGATGACATCTGATACTACTTTTAACTGCAAATTGTGAGATGGTAATCCAGGCAATCCAGTGAATTTCAAAACTCCGTGGGATAGTTGACTACGTCATCATGGTTTATAACGGTGTCTACTGATTTGAAGGAAACCAACTGTTCTGGAAGAAAATTCAGAAAGGTCGCATTGAGATCCTCGACATCTCTATTTTTCGCTGCCAAATATTTCTCGTTCACCCAGCCAATTATGGTTATTGAACTTTTGCGCTATATCTGGGAAAACTCGATGAATAAGCTCCTCTTTTGAATCTGTGGTGTGACAGAAATTTGTGGTTAATGTGATGAATCCGGTCGAGGTGTCCATTGCAACTTTATTATTTCCAATGTCTATCAACTGCTTCGCAAACCCATTTGCAGTTTCATCATGTTGCAAAAATACTCGCATGTTAGTTGTTAATTGGAATGTCTTTACGTACTGCCACAAATTCGATGATTTTAGGCATGCATTTAGTTCATCGGCAACAGTTGATCGTGAAATAACTAGACGAGTCTGACGAAAATCACCAGACAACAGAATCATGGTTGTCACGAAGATCTTTCTATGTTCTCTGCTTTGTATTTCCAGTGACCTTCTATGAGCCATTGTGCATTCATCCCAAACAATTAATTTGAATACCTGTAGGATCTTGGCCATTTAGCTAAAATTAAGTTTCGCGCTGTTTTTAGGGTTTTCACGGCAATTAGTTGCTAAGGAGAGTATTATAGTTTTGTTCACATAACAGTTGTGTGTAAGTCCTAAAACTAAAAGAGTCAGATATAGGGTTATATGTATATACCAAAGTGATCAGGGTGACGAGTAGAGTTGAAATCCGGATGTCTGTCTGTCCGTCCGTCCGTCTGTCCGTCCGTGCAAGCTGTAACTTGAGTAAAAATTGAGATATCATGATGAAACTACACGTATTTCTTGTCTTCATAAGAAGGTTAAATTCGAAGATGGACAAAATCGACCCACTGCCACGCCCACAAAATGGCGAAAACCGAAAACCTATAAAGTGTCATAACTAAGCCATGAATAAAGATATTAAAGTGAAATTTGGCACAAGGGATCGCATTAGGGAGGGGCATATTTGGACGTAATTTTTTTGGAAAGGTGGGCGTGGCCCCGCTTCTACTAAGTTTTTTATACATATCTCGGAAACTACTATAGCTATGTTAACCAAACTCTATATAGTCGTTTCCTTCAGGCATTTCCATATACAGTTCAAAAAAGGAAGAAATCGGATAATAACCACGCCCACCTCCCATACAAAGGTTATGCTGAAAATCACTAAAAGTGCGTTAACCGACTAACAAAAAACGTCAGAAGCACTAAATTTTACGGAAGAAGTGGCAGAAGGAAGCTGCACCCAGGATTTTTTTATAAATTGAAAATGGGCGTGGCGTCGCCCACTTATGGACCAAAAACCATATCTCACGAACTACTGTACCGATTTCAATGAAGTTCGGTATATAATATTTTCTTAACACCCTGATGACATGTACGAAATATGGGTGTAATCGGTTCACAACCACGCCTTCTTCCAATGTAACGCTATTTTGAATTCCATCTCACATACCATTACTAATCATATAAGTAGAATACCTAGGGGCTTGAACAGTTTTTGTTGGATTTGGACAATTTTTGGTCATAAGATGGCATACGCTAAAGGAGTTATTCGTGCAAAGTTTCATCAGGTTATATCAATTGCTTCTTGATTTGTACACTGGAAACGAAGGAGTCAGACTGAACTTAAAATTGTGTTATGTGTTAAGTAGGCGTGTTTGCAGTTCGATACCGCCCATTTTCGCACTGTAATACAAGTATATGAATGTTACAGGAATCTAACGTACCAAATTGGCTAAAATTGGTCAAGCAGGTCCTGAGATATGTAAATTTACATAATAGTGACCGGTGCCAAGCCCATCTTCAAATTTTCATATCGTCTCCCATAAAGCCTTTTCATACCAACTCGGAGGTAGGATTTAATGTCTCTGGCGTATTGGATTATTGCCTTATTGCGCTTTTAGTAGTTTTTAACAGTTCCGTTATATAGTGAGTGGGCGAGGTTATCAACCGATTTCAACCATTTCTACACCGTCGGTAAAAGTTCTTATAAGAGTTGTTGTAAGCGAATTCAGTTATTGTAGCTTTAATGGTCTTGTAGATATGTTCACTAAACCTGTTAGAGGGCGGGGCCAATGCCCACTTTTCCAAAATTTGTAAGCGCCACCTGGCTCTTGCTAATGCGATCCCCTGTGTCAAATCACAGTTCTATATCTTAATTTTGTTCTTAGTTATGAAGAAATCGTTTTCGATTAATAGCGTTTCCACAGAGGCTTTTCGTGTCTAACTGGTATTTGACATATGAATATAAATGATTTACAACCTATTTTCAACTTATGTAAGTAACTTATGTACTGAACACTCTTCTATCAATCACCACCTTCCTTGCAGGAAGACATAACTTAACAAGTTCCAAACTTTGCCAGCGTCCTCCTTGTCCCTGAATATACGGTACAAAATAATGTGCTGTCATCTATTTAAGTTTTTCAAAAAAACTGAGTCGGAAATAAGTCGGTTTCAACATACACAGTTCCTTTCAAATAATGTAATTAAGAGAGGAATGATTTTGTTAAAGCTATTTTTTTTCTTTTGTTGGCTATATGTCTATTCAATATTTGAGATAGTCTTTGTCACCTGGTCGTCTGTAAAACCGACTATTTCTGTTGTTTATCGATCCTGGTTTGAATATTAGTAATATTAACGAATTAAGTTAAGCTTGAATATAGAAAAACGCTGGCGGTCCGATAAATACTTAGCAATAAAGAAAAATTAAAATTTTGCGAAAAGTGGATTTATTTTCACGCTGACCTTTCGTTGGTCAATACCCATGAATTGGTGATGTCCCTAACGTTTTAACCAGTCTGACAAATATGGTCAGCTCATTAGAAATCAAATTGATGAAAAAAAAACTCCGATTCAGTTGAATGTACTTCATAAAAGAGAGTTTCTCTTGTGGCAATGCTGCCATCAGAACGTATGGCTAAGTACTTATAAATACCATAAAGAAAATATAAAAATCATAAACGCTTTTAGTTCGGTTTTTTGACAGTAGCGCAGAAGCAAGGAGATAAATGGCGAATCGAAGATAGCTTTAATGAAAACTTAAAAACTTTTTAAGTAGATGGACTAGGACAAGGATTACTAGGAAGGGACTACTGCTGTGTATGCTAGATATTAGTGCTCAGTAATATAAATTAAAACGTACAACCGGAAGCAGTTAGCATAATTTCGAAAATTAATTTTTAAAGGTTTTAAGTATATGTTAAAAGCCAAAGATTGCAAGTTACAAAAGAAAATATGGAAACACAAACTGAAAGTTTTAAAATAACTATTAAAGAAAGTTGCTCATACGCCCCGGTACTTGACTGCGTACAAACCGTACAAGGCCGCCGCGCAGCCAGCGCATTTGCAGAAATTTGTGGCACACTCACACATATTACTTACATGCATAGTGTGTGTCAGCAGGTCCCAGCGCTGATTCGGTTGGAACGTTGCCTTCGCACGTGCTTGCCGCTGTGGAGCGCAAAGAGCTGCAGCAGGGAGCAAGAAGACACGTTTGTGGCAAACGCTGCGCAGGAAGCAAACTTCGGTTAACGTTTATGTGAATGTGGCGCATATCCGACAGTTCGTGGCGCTCGCGTGCGTTATGAGTGGAACCAGGAAGCCGCGTTTAAGCAACACATATGCAGTTGTTGTTGTTGCTGTTACTTTCGTTTCATTCGTACAACACCCAGGTGCAACAGCAGCTTCAACTGCGGTGTAATTACTTTGTTGTTCGCATTCCCTGTTGTTGCTGCCATTTCCGGTAACCTTGTCCGTTGGTCGTTCATTGCATTTTCTTCTTCTTGCAGTGATTCATTTTCGCTATACGTTATCGTTGTATTTCCAAGCGTTGCTTTTATATCGTTTCCTTTGTGGGGCTCGTTTTGGGTTGTTGCACTTGCACCACCAATTTAATATCAGCGGCGTGGCATATTGTTTTGATTGCAGTTGTTGTTGCAATACGTGTACAAATATTATGTACGAGTATTTTATTCAGCGAGGGAAAAAAGGCTTACTGTAGGTGAGAGAACGAATTTCCAAGCGCTTAAATAAATATCTAGTGGTAGAAGTGGAAAAGTATATTCGTTTAACTGAAACTTAATTATTCGAAATGAAGAATAACATAATTTGTTAATAAATGTTTTTCTTCTTTCTTCTTTTGTTTTTAACAACTTACTTTGGCTATTTAAATAATTCTTCAGAGGTACTTTCTCTTCATATTTAATTTACATAACGATTCGAAAGGAGAAAGATACGCGTATATGACAAGACGAGTTGAATATATTTGATAGTAGTGCTTTTGGCCAGCATTTAGCATTAACACCACCAACAATGTCAGCCTGGAAATCCAACGCAGGATTGCTCTTGGCAAAAGGTGCTACTTCGGACTGAGTAGGCAATTGAAAAGTAAAGTCCTCTCTCGACGAACAAAAGCTAAACTCTATAAGTCGCACATAATTCCCGTCCTGCTATATGGTGCAGAGGCTTGGGCGATGACAGCTACCGATGAGTCGACGTTACGAGTTTTCGAGAGAAAAATTCTGCGAAATTCTGATCCTTTGCGCATTGGCCATGGCGAATATCGTATTCGATGGAACGATGAGCTGTATGAGATATACGACGACATTGACATAGTTTAGCGAATTAAAAGGCAGCGGCTACGCTGGCTAGGTCATGTTGTCCGGATGGATGAAAACACTCCAGCTCTGAAAGTATTCGACGCAGTACCCGCCGGGGGAAGCAGAGAAAGAGGAAGACCTCCACTCCGTTGAAAGGACCAAGTGGAGAAGGACCTGGCTTCGCTTGGAATATCCAATTGGCGCCACTTAGCGATAAGAAGAAACGACTGGCGCGCTGTTGTTAACTCGGCTATAATTGCGTAAGCGGTGTGTACGCCAATTAAGAAGAAGAAGAAGTTCTTTTGGCGTTGCAAGAAGTTATCAAATCACAAACATATACATCATTATAAAAACGTCATTCATATACTGGCATATTGAAGTAGTATTTGGCACGAGTTTGGAGATGAACTATAAACCACAGAAGTCACGTACCATGTTTTTACCAACATAATTATTTTAACCCGATTTTTCTAATTAATAATAACAACCGCTGTACTTGTGACTTGGCTCCCACGTCACTGTTGACAGTGAGAAAGCTTTGTCTACCTTGGAACCAGCAACATCGTCAGCCTCGAAATCTAATAGGTGTTACTTCGAACTGAGTAGGCAATTGAGAAGTAAAGTCCTCTCTCGACGGGCAAAAACCAAACTCTATAAGTCAATCATTATTCCCGTTCTGTTATACAAGTATGTTGCAGAGACATGGACGATGCCAACATCTCATGAGACGACGTTATGAATTTCTGGAAGAAAGGTTCGATGGAACGAAATGGCGCCAAACAGCGAAAAGGAAGAACGACTGAGGCGCTGTTGTAAACTCGGCTATTTAGTGGATCCATAAATATTTTCGTTCGTCTTGCCAAGATACTTAGTTATTATTCCATTATTTCAATATTCCAAACAAGGAAAATGGACTCAAACTGAAAAAGTTCATATGTGAAGCCTGGCCAACCAGCCAAATTAAAGGCAAGTCCAAATATCTAAGACGCCAAGGTATTACGAGCACCTAAAGCTGGGCCTCAATAATAACGCTACCGATAACAAGTCATCAAATTGAAGAGAGCGATTGCTGAAATGCGCCCGGAATTTGCGTTCAGACACAAAACAATAATTTCGCAGCATCTCAACGCTCGGGTTCATGTTGCAAGTTGGGTTAAGAACTATTGGGAAAACAGCAGTTGAGAAGATTTTCTTCATCCGCCTTACAGCTCAGATTTTGTCCTTTCGGCACGCTCTCATTGGGAAACAGTTCACATCGAAATAGGGTAATAAAGATAGGCTTAATTCATTATTGTTTTCTTTCTTCTGGGATGAAGTTGCCGGAAATATGGAAATTGCCAGAAAAATGGGAAATTTTTTTTGTTTCATTGGGCAATATTTTGTATAATGGGAGATGTTTTTCATAAATGTTTTTCTTAAAATTTTGAAAAATGCCGCGCGAATATAGTTATATGCCCAATATATGTGCCTTATGATGATGAATATTAAATTTGAAGCTTTATACTACCACTTCATCCTAGTGAATGGAATACAGAATTGGTAAAATTTGTATTAATTTGGCTATTTTAGTTTGTGTATGTCT
Organism: Bactrocera neohumeralis; assembly: GCF_024586455.1. NCBI lineage: Eukaryota > Metazoa > Arthropoda > Insecta > Diptera > Tephritidae > Bactrocera > Bactrocera neohumeralis. The sequence continues at coordinate 33,604,616 of NC_065920.1, forward strand.
TCAATGGATAAAATAAATTAATTTTTCTTGTAGGCTAAATTCTTTTTTTTTTTGTGTAACACTCGTATAACCGCCTTCTTGTTGAATTTGTAAGCTTTGCAATCAATAATTCGTATAAAAGTTGTAACAAAATATTCCGATATAAAATAGCCATGGTACCTTTGATAACAGATACTCGCTTGGGGTGTACCGGCGATTGCGCTCCTCTGCGTTTGGCTTCACATTTATTATCTATATGTAGGTGTACACGCATATGGCCGTAGCAAAATATATAATCCATGATGACACACTAAGTATCAGCCGCTGCCGCTGTGATGTCAAGGGTCAGCCATATGTCATCGATACAAAGTGAAGTAATCCCGCTTTTGATGTGAGGAAGAGTACGCTCACCATAGCTCCTTCGAAGCAAAGGTAGCTCACAGGGGCGCAAAAACTATGCCGTTATTGGTTTGTCACAATCGCTGAATTAGATTAAATAAAGCAAGCAAAAATTACAAATTTTCAAAGCCTATACATTTATTCCTTCTACACTTTCTTTTAAAGGGGGTTTCCGACCTCTTCATGGGTTTTGAAGGTATGAACAAAGTATTAATAGAGTAATTCATTCTGCCTTTTTAGACACACTTTTTTAGTGCTCGATCAATGTTTGTAGGCACTGTATGGGGAAAACGTATGTGTGTATGTGAGCAGTTGGTCAATGAAATGGAATAGTACTGCGACGACATTGCCCATTGATCAGATTTCCAATAAATCGTAATTGCTGGCACTGTCTCAGTGTTCGTTCATATGGTCCTCTGAGCCATGTCTCGTCTGAGTTTACTTCGCCATGGGCCCGTTAAATTCGTATTTTCGTGGTATGCTCTTTTGCTTATGGCCCTTGTTCAAGTGTGTGTGTGCTTTTGTTTGCAGCGCAGTTGGCTTATGTTACTTGTGTGCCAGCGACAAAGTGACAGCTCTGACAGACAATACTGAATACAGAACAGATTGTGTACTGCCGGCTGCACCCGTTCTGCTTTAATCAACCATAAAACAAGATATTTCAAAGCACAACACAAATACATACAAATATACGAATGCACGTAGGTGGTGTATGCACACATAGTTATACAGTTTCAGCTAACCTGATTCTGTGATACTCTCGCAACATGCTGCACTAGAGTAAAACAGTTGCGTTGAACTATCGGATTTTTCTACCGTCTATTCCAAGATATATAATGATTATACTAATAAAAATAATCAGACGGAAGAGAGTAAGTCCGGATGTACAGTGCGTTCAAGCGATAACGTTTTGGTTTTCCAAAGTGTACGAACCGTTTATTGGAGAAAATGTTGAAATTATGGAAAATACATTGTTTTGTTAATGCTGAAGTTTACAATATTAAATATTTGCTCAAATCTGCCGCATTGCATATTAAAGCCTGACATCTTTGATAGTAACTTGCAAGTAACTTTTCCGCGTATTTCAAAGGAAGCGACCTCATGTCCTAGTAGCAGAACAAAATCTTTTGTTGACTTTAAATATTCCTTCCTGGATTGACGTCTAGTGACTGTGGTGGCCAATCTAAAGTATGATCTTGTTTCCATTGAGTATAAAAATTGCTTCTTTGTTTCGGATCATTACGTCAAGCATTTCAGCTGACTTGAGTAAGCTATTTGTATACAATTTTATCATCCTAAGGCGTTCACTTTCGTTAGAAAGACTGCTTTAAAATGTTTGTTATACTAAGCACGCATTTTACCAATTTCACGGCACGACGTGTCATATTGAGAATACCTATGAAATTGACCCAACTGTACGCCTCAGTAATCGCAATTGAAGTTTGCTTAATTTACAAAAATATAAAAATAGTTTTCTGAGAATTAATCGCACAAAAAAAGCGTTATTTTGAAGCGCACTCTAATTGGTATGCTTGTGCGTTAGATTTTTGATAAAGATTTTTAGAAGTGCTCTTGACACTCTGTTTTAATGAAAGAAGTAGGCGTGTGGATCAATGTCACGTTCTCAAGCCCGCTTTGTTTGTACAACCTCAATCTACAAAATATCTCTATTACTGTTGAAGTTACAAACTTAAAATTAGGTTAATTGAACTTTTGGTAATATAATAGAGCACTTTGTTTAAAGTGAGCGTGGGTCTTCTCTTTAACAGAATTTAAAACTCATAAATTAGTGTCGTTAAGCCCACCCAAATTCGATGGTAGCATTGCATTTTGTGGTCCCTTATTATATTGTAAAAATGGATAACCTTTTTCTTTTTCTATAACTGTTATTAACAAAAACTGTGACAACTGATTAACGGTATAACCATACAATGGGATAATCTAAGGGTGTAGGCTTGAACCGCCGCTGCTAAGGACACGGCATATCCTTTCACAAACTATTCGATCGGCTTAATCCTAGACAAGCTTCTCTGGGGATAATTTGAAATTAGAAATAATATTAAATATTCTGAAAAATGTATATCCCAATAATCATATTAAACGAAAATTTTATATGTAGTGCAAATAATTCAAAGAACGGCAAATGGCTCGTTTTAGATCTTCCTCTAGTTATTATATTTTCTTCAACTTCTGTTAGACTTGATGCAGAGCATAAACGTAAAAAATTTAAAATTATCTTATTACTAATATATTGAATATACTGTTTTCTTTTGGCAGCTGCAAATATCTGAAACGCCTTTATACCGTGCAACGATAGTATTTACAGCTCGACTGCTGCCGGAATTAGGCTTTCCCTACTTATATTTATGTTGTCACCCCAAGTGAGAACATTGTAACTCCATTAATAAGGTTTTCGTAGGTTTGTTTGGTAAATGCAACAGCAACATACTCGTAGGCGATAACCAAAATCGAAGTTGTACGTGTCTATGAAATCAGAAGCCACATAATCGTACACATATATGCCGATTTACAAGATTATCATATGGAAAATACATAAGACTAGTTCGATTATGCAGCATGATTTCAATTATAATGAGAACATTCATTTGTTAGACTTAAATATTGTAGGTATGGTACTCATAGAAGAATACATTTTTTTGCTTTTCAGATTTCGTTTTTTACTGGATTTGATAATTAATTAATAAATTCTTTCGTAAGGTAAACAATTAGAACAATGTGTGCAGAAATGACTGTAAGTTAGTACTTATTATATTTTGGATAATAATACTTTTCGGCCATGCTAATTATCAAGTTAAGATCTTATATATACTAAAACTTCAAAATCCATGAAATAAAAAAGCATGCACATAAGAAAAAAGTAATTTAGTTACATCGGTTTCCTCGGGTAAAAAACAGCCGTTTTCAACAACTGTTTTCTCTTACAAAAAATTAAATATTTTATTAGAGTTTTTATTGTTAAAAACATGCACTACTAGCAAATAAATTCTTAAATTCCTGGAAAAAAAATATGTTAAATTCGGCTATTGCGACGCCATTTCCGGTGACCCCTCGGATGCACCCGCCTTGGTACGATATCTCCTTACAGGATCATATAAAGTGAAAAACAAGAAAAAACGTTAACTTCGGCTGCACCGAAGATAATATACCCTTTACAGGTGTATTTCTTATAGTACCTATGTGTCCAGTTTGTAGGGAAGCTATATGCTATAGTAATCCCATCTGAACAATATTTTCGGTGATTATGTTATTACCTTAAGCAGTAATCCATGTCAAATTTCGTGAAGATACCACGTCAAATTCGAAAGTTTTCCATACAAGCCCTTGATTCCGATCTTTCAATATTACGTTATTTCTATAAACAATAACTCATACCAAATTTCGTGAAGATATATCGGTAAATGAGGAAGTTTCCCATGCAAGCATTTGATTCCGATCATACATGTTGTTTGGCAGCTATAGGCTATAGTTAACCGATCTGAACAATTTCTTCGGTGATTATGTTATTACCTTAAGCAGTAATCCACGTCAAATTTCGTGAAGATACCACGTCAAATGCGAAAGTTTTCCATACACGCTCTTGATTCCGATCGTTCCGTTTGCATGGCAGCTATATGCTATAGTGAGCCGATCTGAACAATTTCTTCGTATATTACATAGTTATCTTAGAAAATAACATGTGCCAACTTTTGTGAAGATACATTGTCAAATGTGAATGTTTTCCTTACAAGAACTTGATCCCGATCGTCCAGTTTGTATGGCAGCTATATGTTATAGTTCCGACAAATGAGCAGCTTCGTGAAGAAAAAATGACGTTAGCAAAATTTGAAAACGATATTTTAAAAACTGACGAACTAGTTCGTATACATACAGACAGACAGACGGACGGACGGACGGACGGACATGGCTAAATCGACTCAGCTCAAAATACTGATCATTTATATATATACCTTATAGGGTCTCCGATGCTTCTAGGTGTTACAAACTTGGTGACAAACTTAATAGACCCTGTTCAGGGTATAGAAATAAAAAACTAGAAATAGGATTTTTGGTAGACATGTTTACAAAAAAATTAAAATTTCAGTGAAAATTTCGCTACATTTTTTTTTCGAATATTTGTAATCGAAAAAAATCCTTTGTCTTCAAGAATTGTATTTCAAAGACCTGTGTAAAATTTCATGAAGATCGGTTGAGTAGTCTTCGAGAAATTTTGCCAACCGACTTGAAAAAAACAGTTTCGAAGAAAACACGTTTAAAGACGGCGCACTTAGCCTAGCTAGCATCGAGCGCACAAGTTCTCAAGGCTGTATCTCCGAAACTATTACTCGGATCAACATAAAATATGGGACAATATTCTAGAGGTGTTGTAGAATGTAATAAGGCAATATCAAAAATCGTTTTTTTTTTTTAACCCGTAAACCCATGTAACCCCTTAACTAAGTTGTTATTATGTAGTTTGTTATTATACCTGCTAGGTCTGGTCAGTTTTTGACTGCGATGCTATCCTACTATATGCAATCTGGGAGCTCATTCTCATAAATTTGTTCATGTATTAACAAGAGATGTACTCAAATTCATGAAGAACTTGGACAGCTAATTATAAACGATTTTGGTCAGCTTGACTTATACTCAAAAATAAGGAACACTTTTTTTAGTTTTCAGCCTCCGCCATGATGGTGAGCTTAAATTATTGATTTAGTTTATGAGGGCCTTATGTAAATTTCTACGAAATACCCTTACAAAATTCGCATGTTCCAGTTATTAAAAAGCTGCCTCAGAAATTTTGCAAGAAAAAAATTTCTCTCTAACCTCGGATTCTCTTTTGTGGAGCTCAAGATGGGAGTATATGAACAATTTTTGGGCATTATGTAATAATGAGGAATTTCATTTTAAAACTTAAAATGAAAAATTTGAATGTAATATATGTTATCTCAAAACCTGCCGCCATAGAATGCCACATAAATGCATGCTAGTCACCGAAGATGTATATGTACGCGGTAAAGGAATTGCAGTAAAGAAAATCCAATAACATTAGCAGACCAGACTCCAACTGAGAATTGCACTTGAAGAAAGCGAGAAAGCGAAAATGCTATTAGCAAAAACGGGCACGTAGCAGCAACATTTATAATGTAAGAGCGCAAGAAAAGTCGAGCGAGAATAATATTATTATCCAAGATGGCAACACTAGCAGCATCCTTGCTACAAGTACAAATTGCTCATGCGCGACGACAGATATTCTCACACGCACACACACTACTGCAAATAAAATATGAAGACATTTTACTTTCTTGCCAATTCTCACCGACAGATGACGCAAAGGAGCTTGGGATGCAAATGCTTTGAAGCCTTGAGCATTCCAAAGCTGCAAGAAAATTTATAAATAAGCTGGGTAACAGTGCAAACAGTCGCAGCAATGAGTCATTTCTTTTGGTTTTTTTGATTTTGCTGTTTTAAAGGCAACTGTGTGTGAACATTTTTTGCCTCGACAGAGCATTTTTAAATATCTAAGGGTTTTTGTGTGAGCTTGCAGTAGCTACACGGCGTATACGGAACCTTAAAACCCCAAAACACTTCCGAAGTTCGACGTCTTTTTATAAAAAAAAAACAATTCTTACAATTTCATATGATACAAACATCGCTGCCATATTTGAGGTCTTTCTTACACACATTTCTTATATTGTATATATATCTCGTAAAATAATATACTTTGCTTCCCTCAATATTCTTGTCAAACCAGTGGCGACAATGTTTCACCACAGCAACGTACTTGTGCTTCATTTCCCGAATGACAAAAACTTTATCAATTTTCTGGTTGCATTATTTAAGCGAAAATGATGAGGTGTGCTGAGTTTGACGTTTACCTCATTAATATTCATGAGTATAAAAGAAAATTAGTGCGAGATTACATTCTTATGAAATTGTGCAAAAACTTTTAGAACTAAAAATATCTTTGCTATTCAAATTTCTGCTGAAGACGAAGGAAACTCTCACGCTTCATATGAAAACGTGCTGAAAAGTGAATCGATAATCAACTACTATATCCGTATAAGGTAGTGAGTTAGTATAAGGTATATAAATATGTTTGTATGTACCGATTTGCTTTATTCCTGCTTGCATATTTTTGTACTTGTAGTTATAAATAGCTGCTCCTTTCATATAAATATTACTGCTATGTAGAATTTGCGGTAAACAAAAATGAAAAGAAAATATATTTTGACATTGCGCACAATTACAATTAACTTGGAAATCTCAACAAATGTAAGTAAGCACATATACATATGAAGCATAGATATGACTTGTGTGTGCGTTCAAGTATAAAGAAACCGCAAACCACCAGCACCTACCGCAGTTAGACAGACAGCCAGCCATACAGTCAGTCAGTGGGCCAGTCAATCATTCATACAAACATAACAACGCGCCACAATTAGAACAAATGCAAATACGCAAGCACATGTATACCTCTCCCTTTCTCTCACGCTTTCGCTTGATGCACTGCATTGCGCCTTAGAAACGGAAAAAGCATATTCAAATCACTGTAATGCCTATGTGTCGTTGTCAGCAACTGTCGGATGTAACAAAGCTATCTGGCGCGGCACATCTGCGGTGCTGCGGTGAAATGACAGTTAGGCAACGCTTTCAACCGCCACGCGCTGAGCTGACGAACAATCAGACAACGAGTTGACGCTTGCGGCACTGCTGCCGCGGCTTTTGCATTAGCGGAAACCTTTCATTTCAGCATGCGCTGGCGTATGAGTAATTGTTGCGTATCATTTGAGACATGCGTGGCATGCCTTGTGTTATGCCTGTGGTTTCGCTGACTTAATTACAGTTTCGTCAAATGTTGCGCAACGTCGTGGCATTCACCTTTTTCTTCGTCTTCGAAAATTTCATCATTGTGGCCCTCATTATTTGTGGCCATAGCAGCGTGAAAGCTTTAATTTGACGTTTGAAAGAAATACGTAACACGAGCTAATATTAATGCATATATATTTATATAAGTGTAAAGCACATAAACGTTTTCAGTATTGTTGGCGATTTTTTAAGGCAGAATAAGAAAAAGTTACCAAATTGTTTTGCAGGTTCCATTATAATAAATATAGACGTAGTTCTTACCTAATTCCATTCATATTCCGCGCTAAGCTGCATAATTTTGAAACAAATTTTTCCACTTTTTTACAAAGTATCAGACATTTGGACTAACCTAGACGCTTTAAAATTAGGTGAAATGTGGAAAATCACTATATATATTTCGACAGAAAGAGGTCTGGGCTAATTGTACTAACAGATTAGATTGCCCAATATCATTATGGATGTAGGTGTTGGTCAAGTTTTTTCCCGAATTTGTCCATTTTAGTCACAGAGATACGCGCATATTCGAAAACCACGTCCAATTTCATTAAAATAACTCAGTTATTGGCCGGTATATGTGGTATTAAGTCCAGTGCTAGTTCGATAAACGCAATGTTAGATATATGGAGGCTAACGGAAGTATTAACCCGATTCCACCCATTTTGGACGCGAGGGTATATTATTATAAAAGAAGCATTCTCCTTGAATTTGCGGCAATATGCGCTGGAATTCACATGCTCGGCCTTAGAGGCACTCTTTGAGCAAAGTGTTATCCCCAAGGTAATATTAGATACGGAATTTGATTGAAATTCATAGCATAGGTCCGAAGAAACTTAACCCGGAGTTGGGCGGTGTCACACCCATCGTTCAATTTTGACACCGCCATCATAAAACTGTCTTTTACCATTTTGGGTATAAAATTGTATGTCTCTGATGTATTCAGTTAATGATTTATCGGGATTTAGTAGTTTCTAACAAAACTATCATATGGGAGTGGACAAATTCACCTTTTTTACACTGTTGCAAGAGGTGTCGAAATGATGTATCCAGTGCAAATTTGGGTGTTTTTGCTTAAATGGGTTTGGAGTTATATACAGCAAACGTATTTGGAGGCGAAACCAAACATATCATCAAAATTTTTAAAACTGCAGCCTCTCCCTAATGCTATTCGATGTACCAAATAGCGATCTTGGATATTATTGTGAATCATATATTAGCTTTAGGTTATTTGTTTCACACTAGATATTATTATCGGTACAAACATGTCCCAAATGGACAGAAATGTGTAAAAACCAAATGAGTGAAAGCAGAGCCAAATAAACGGATGTGTGAAATTGTTTTATCATTTTTGTTTTCTACGAAAATGTTGCTAGTTTTTTTAAATTGTTCTTTGCTTATTAAGGGAAATTATGAACCCGATTCGGTGTTTCGTCAGTTTTGAAATTATTACAAAGAGGCCATAGAAATGCAGATAGAAGTTATCTCTTATGGCTACAATAGAATGACGCTTCATAGCATCTCTTTGTTAGCGTTTCGTGCACTGCATAAAATATCACGGTTTGTCACTTACCGCAGGCAAGAGGCTTAGGTAACCCCTTCAATTAAAGTTTTGACATTTTATTCCACATCCGAAAGCCTCTTTTGTATCTAATACGCCTTCCACATAGATAATGTATCATAATTTTTTCTTGATAATAATTTACTTTAACATGTTGCGCAGGCTTTGAAAAATCGAAGAGCGGATCTAGCCTCAAGTAGATAGTTTTACTTTTACTAACAATATAAATAATTAAATTATTAATTATATAGAAATGTAGACATATTTGGGAGTTTATATAATTTGTATAAACGGGATATAGTTTCGCTTAGAAATATAAATATTTGAAAAAGCTGTCCTCGCGTTCTTTCACTTTCCGCGCCAAATACGAACACTACATGCACTGCCAATGTGACAAGTCACGAACAATAACCAATTTATTCCGCTTGGCATTTTTGGGAGTCGCAGTTGCGTCGCACATTCAAACATGACAACTCATTTCCATTTCACTATTCAAATATTTTCCGCTGCATTCCACATTCATACACAACCACCACAATGCGAATAGAATGTCGGCGGAAATCATACATACGCATAGCTGCATATGCATTGTTACAAAAATCACACATATTTTTTTCTGTGGAATGTTTCTCATGGTTGCATTGTGTTTCGAAATTTTCATTTTAGATGTTATCATATCTTCTCTGGCTTAACGCGGTGTTACACGGCGTATGAGTGACTTTCAGTGCGCACGTTAATGCACTCGTACAATGTTGCTCAAACGAAACTGTTCTGGCCTTGTCAAGATTTCACCAGCGGAGAGTTGTTCCAAGGATGTTCAATTCCTATTTGCCTATTAACCTCTGAATTGGTTTTCCAGAGTATAGAAATTCAATACAGTTGATGTGGAATTGCCAGTTGACTATTTATCTGGCCACTCACCATCTATTCGTTTTCTATGGCTCACAAATTACAAGACAAAAACAAATAAGAAAGGGATAAGTTTGGGTGAAACCGAACATTTTATACTCTAGCAACTCGCAGCAATCAAAGCCGAGGGAAATACCTTAAAATATATAACGCCAATCAGAAGATCGGAATCTAAGCAATTATGTATATATATATATACTATGTTCGGCATAAGATTTGTTAGATGTACCTCACATACAATCACCAATCATATGGAGTAAATTCAGCCAGACGTTCGAAATTCCCGATAATAGTTATATGGGGGCTTGGTCAAGTTTTCGCCCAATTTTAACTATTTTAGGCACAAAGATACACTGTTATGAGTAAAACACGTTCTGTAATTTATCTCAATTTTTGCTCATGTTACAGCCTGCACGGACGGACGGAAAGACAGACAGACAGTCATCTGCATTTCAACTTTCCTCGCCATTCTCTCATTTAAACATATATAACCCTATATGTATCGCGCGATGTCCACAACGGATGAGTCGACGTTGCGAGGTTTCGAGAGAAAAGTTCTGCGAAAGATTTATGGTCCTTTGCGCGTTGGCCATGGCGAATATCGCATTCGATGGAACGATGAGCTGTACGAGATATATGTACGACGACATCGACATAGTTCAGCGAATTAAAAGACAGCGGCTGCGCTGGCTAGGTCATGTTGTCCGGATGGTCGGAAACACTTCAGCTCTGAAAGTATTCGACGCAGTACCCGCCAAAGGAAGCAGAGGAAGAGGAAGACCTCCACTCCATTGGAAGGACCAAGTGGAGAAGGACCTGGCTTCGCTTGGAATATCCAATTGGCGCCACGTAGCGAAAAGAAGAAACGACTGGCGCGCTGTTGTTAACTCGGCTATAATCGCGTGAGCGGTGTCTACGCCAATTAAGAAGAAGAAGATATGTATCGCGCTTCGTTTCAGGTGATACGTACAACCGTTATGTGAACAAAACTATAATATTCTGTGGCAACAGATTGTAAGAGGGTAAAAAAGTGTTAACAATATTGTAAGATCTGCTCGTACGGATAAGCCCTTAAAATCAGAGTCAACCTTTATTGCAGCAAAATTAAAAGCGTTTGCTTCAGCTGCACCTATGTATGTATGTGCTAAACTGATCCGATCTGAATAATATGTTCGAAGATTATAACATTGCCTTGGATAATAATAAGACGATTTCTCATGTATAGAAGTATTCCATACAAGGGCTTCATTTTCATTAGTCAGCTTGTATGGCAGTTATTGCTGTAGCTGTCCGATATCGATCAAAAATCAAATAACTATCAGAAATCGATTCCTTTGATGGCTTCTGCTATCTTTTAAGCATTATAACAATTAATTGAGGACTATTTTATTGGCCAAGTGTACGAAGAGCAAAGTCCGAGCGAACGATTGCAATCGAATATACTTCGTATTCGTGAATCGACGCACTTATACGTAAGCGAAATATGGCTGATCTCGAACTCAATTACTTAGAGACAGCAAACAATTCTGTTACCCATTTGCAGAATATTCTGGTCTACAAGTATAAGCAAGCGTTAGCTGTGGGGACTAGGGTGGGTCGATTCCGAACTTTTTTCGATTCCGGATTTCTAATAGTGCGGAAAAGTTGCTTTAGTACTTCTTGATTCCAATGCAACTTTTTGTTTTGAGATCGGATTGCATCTTCAACCCCAACTCCGGCCTTGAAATTTCGGAAATTCGCCTAAAATCGTGAAATTGTCTACCTAGCGCCTGAAATACGCATCTCATGGCAAAATGTATGAAACAAAATTTATTTGTCACGTCATTTGCTACCGAAATGGTATATGTGATCATGGCCGTAGGACGAACCGTTCCCGAGAGAGGAGCGAAAATGCGGCGCGCCACAGCGCAAGGGGAAAATCGGCTTGCGGCCACACTTCTTGACGTTGATTTCGCCGAGTGCTATCACTCACATTCATTCACCTACGCCAAAGGACACGTTCGGATAGGTCTCCACACAAATATTTTTTCATCGAGTTCCTTCACTCTTGTCGTGGATTTCGCCGAGTGCTCTCACTTATATTCTCTCAACAGAACACAGAACTCAAAATGTCTGTATCTAAATTTAAATTTAGACAGAAATTTAGACGGAAAATTAAATGCATTTATTTTTTTTCTTGCACTTGTCCAAAGGAAAGGAAAGTTCCTATCAATAAACAACCATTTCTCTTGGACCAGAGAACCAGAAGAATTGGTCGCATTGGAAGTGTTGATCTACCTGAAACAAAAAAGATTACAAAGAAAAATGAACGTAAAGCAAAGCTTTCAAAACGTCATTCAACATCAAAACTTACCAGAAAAGTATCAGCTAGAACACGTGACCATTCAGATCAGCCAGACTCTCATTCAGACGGCAACAATGTAGGTGCGTCGCACATGGATTATTCCAAAAACGGTGCTGATGATGAATTTTCTCTTCCATCCTCTAAAACCAAACAAAACACACTAGTATTAGAACACTCTGCTGCCCAAAGATTTGGAGTAAGTGATAGAGCAGCGGCCTTGATTGTTTCATCTGCTTTTCTGGATGCCAAAAAAGCAGGTTTGATAACAGAGGATCAAGCTAGCTTTGTCACTGACAAATGCAAGATTAGTCGGGCAAAAAAAAGCTTTGGAGTTAAGCTCCAAAACACCGAAAGTAATGACTCTGTGCATGAGCTGTATTTTGACGGCCGCAAAGACAATACACTTACACAAGTCAGCGAAGGTGAAAAGTACTACCGCGACACTGTCAAAGAGGAACATATTTCTCTTATAGCGGAACCTGCTTGTCATTACTTTGGCCACGTCACCTCTCCTTCCAGGTCAGCTGAGGATGAGACGCAAGCTATATGGCAACATTTACAAGACAATTCAGTTGATGTGGAACATCTAGAAGTTGTCGGTGCTGATGGCACCAACACGAACACCGGGTGGAAAGGTGGAATTATTCGGAAACTAGAAGAAAGAATAGGTAGGCCATTACAGTGGGTTGTTCGTCTTGTACATTTCAACGAACTTCCATTTCGTGCTCTTTTCGAACACATAGATAGTGTCTCAAAGAGTCCAAATACATTCTCTGGCGACATAGGTAAACTTCTCCCTGATTGTGAGAAGTTGTCCGTTGTCAAATTTGAAAGTTTTCCATCCTGCCAATTACCTTCTGAGGTTATTAATCCGACCCAACTTAGCACAGACCAAGCTTATCTCTATAAAATATCAGAAGCTGTTATTTCCGGTCAATGTTCCTCAGATTTAGCGTCGATGCATCCAGGTAACATATGCAAATCTCGCTGGCTCATCTGCGCAAATAGAATTCTGAGATTATACATTTCTACTGACAAACCACCAAAGGAAATAACGATTTTGGTCAAGTACATACTTACAGTTTACTCACCTTTGTGGTTCTCAAAAAGATTCAACAGTTCAATCAAAGATGGCTCGCGCAATCTCTATGCTGCAATTCAAAGGTCGAGGTACTTACCTGCTAAACTGCTCAAGGTTGTCGATTCATCCATTCAACAAAATGCTTTCTTTGCTCTTCCAGAAAACATTCTCCTTAGTATGATGACTGACGAACGGATAGAAGTCAGAAAGTTGGCCCTTGACCGTCTTCTGGCAGCCAGAGAAGCAGAGTCTGACAGTGTGAATGGAAGGGTTAGATGTAATAAAGTGCCAAAGCTGAATTTCAAAGCTAATAATTATTACGATATGATTAACTGGAAGACTATTACCTTGACTGTTCCACCAGTTCTTTGTTCAGTTTCTAACGAAGAACTCATAAAAGGGCTGTCGGGAGACACTGCGGAGGTATGGAAATTTAGTGAATTCCCCTCTCACACCGTGGCAGTTGAGAGAACCGTCAAACTGGTGACAGAGGCATCTTCTAAAGTTATTGGCCCCCAATCTCGTGATCGTTTTATACGCTCTACACTGAAATCTAGGCAACAAGTGCCAAAGTTTAGTACAAAATCTGATTTTATCAAAAAATTTGACACAGATTCAGACTAAAACAAGCCTGACATATGGTTGGTTGGTTGGGTTGGGCTTGGGAGGAACCCGAAGAGCAGCCACCTCCACGCGGTGGGTTCTGGGTGACCAATACAGGTTAGCTGAGAGCTGCAACAATTTTCACCTAGCGCTGTGGCGCGCCGCCTTTTCGCTCGTATCTCGGGAACGGTTCGTCCTACGACCATGATCACATATACCATTTCGGTAGCAAATGACGTGACAAATAACTTTTGTTTTATGCATTTTGCCATGAGATGCGTATTTCAGGCGCTAGGTAGACAATTTCACGATTTTAGGCGAATTTCCGAAATTTCAAGGCCGGAGTTTGGGTTGAAGATGAAATCCGATCTCAAAACAAAAAGTTGCATTGGAATCAGGTAGTACTAAGGCAACTTTTCCGCACTATTAGAAATCCCGAATCGAAAAAAGTCCGGAATCGACCCACCCTAATGGGAACAAAGGAGGGACATACTATTTTGAACAAAAAATAGTAATGCCCGGTTTCACAGTCCATACTTTAGTTGTGCATAAGATAAAACTGGAAAATAGTGTTTTACAGTTTATACTTAAGTTATGCTTAAGCACTGAAAATGGGAGACTTAAGTAGTGCTTAAATAACAGATGAGTTTTGTTTTGAATTTTCAGTGACATCTTCTCAGCGTTCGAGCAAGTGTCCGTCCGCTTTTCCACCAGTTCCAATAGGTTCTCCGACTCGCCAGCGGTGAAACTCGGTGTTCTTTTGTTGTTTTCATCCATTTTCGATAAATTATTCTTAGCAAATTTAAGTAATTTAAATATTCCAAACATATTTTTATGGATGACATTTGTAAAACATATGTTGCCTATAACATTGCCATATATCATAGTAAAATTTTGTAGAAATGAAGCATTGACTGTGAAACGCAAACGACTACTCAGTCTGCAACAATCCTTAGCTAAGACTTTATTTGGGTACGACTGAAGTATGGACTTTCAAACCGGGCGTAAAACTTTGTTCATAATTTTAAAATTCTTAATTCATTTTTCAAATAATTTTTGTCGGCTCCAATACACTTCTGGCAACGTTTTTTCCAATTTTCGAAACCTTTGTTAAAATCAATTCGGAATGCTCTACACCTCGATAATCGCTCAAAACTGTCAACATAACCTTGATTTTTAATTCTCTTTTGCCAAATGATCTTTCAAAATGGTTTCCACTGCCGGTCAGATCTCTGACTGTTAATCGTTGATTCTCAAGCGTCAATTCCTTTATTTTATTGGCGTGTTGATCATAAGTTGATGTTGATGTCCGTTGATGTCCGTACTGGACGTGGCTTGTCGTCAACGCGTTCTTGATCCTCTTTGAATAATTCTTACCAATTAAAAACACGTGCTCGTGACAAACAATTATCACCGAAGGCCTTTTCCAACATTCTGATCGTTTCGGTACCAGAAATTTGATTCCGCATATAAAATTTAATGGAAGATTTTTCACTCATCGTAAAAATCGCCGACTGCACTTTATGTACCTCAGAAAGACAACCGTATGCTAAACACTAATGATTATTTTCATGTGGCATTAGGCACAGATGTCTTAGACAATCATACCAACCAAAAAAAAAAAATATTTTGATGTCTGGTTTTCGGTCTTTAAATTAAAAAGTCTTACTATCTTTTGTCTACAGTAAAAGTCTGACTATATTGTTTGAATGGAACCCACTAGGAAGCAGAAGTCACGTCCGATCAAGAACAAAATGAAGAAGAATAGAATGGCACAAAAATTGCAGTTGACGCACAGTGAAATATAATATTATTGGGAGGGCTGCTTAACGGAATAAGAAGTATCGTTCCCAAAAAGCATCAAAAAAGAGATCACTAATACTTTTCTCAATAATGAATAAAATATTCTGGATGTATAGCCTTAATAAAAGTCCTTAAAGAGATTTCAAATGTTTTTTTTTGTTTGAGCATTCGTTTTTTTAATGATGTATATCACAAGTCAAACGCTTGTCCGCTGGAACAAGGATGTTTACGATGCGTCTATGAACTTGGTATTTCGTAAACAAAAGATTTTTCTCCTTACTGTCTAAGCATCTCCTGTACTCTTTGGTTAAAGTTTCTCAGTTAAGAGCTGCGGTTGAACTTCGATTCATAAAAACGTTTCAGTGTTAATTTTAAACTTCGCAGACTGTTTAACTCTTTAAAACACTTAAAATACAATGAAAATATGGCTAAACGGCAAATATGTAAGCATGCTTTGTTGAATAGAAATATGTGAAACATTTAAAGATTATGTTGTATTTAGAATTCGTTGATTAATTAAAATCGTTCGAGCATTTTACACCAAAATAATAACTGTATATACAGGCACGGTGTTGGCGTGATTGATTGTTTACGAACGTCGGCATACCAATGGACCATCGACAAAGTGAAGTATATGAAATTGTGCCAAAATACAAACAACAACCACAACAAATAGCATGAACAGCAGTGGGAACTGGAATGTGATAGCAAAGAGAAATGCAGCCAAAACGACGAACCATCCACGATGCAACAGCAAAAGCCCCAGTGCCAATAAAAGCTATGGAAATTCAACAACAACGCGGCGGCAACGGCAGCAGCAACGGTAGGAAAGGTAGTGAAACCGCCGATAATTTGCTGGCACTATTATGGGTCAACAAAACGAATGGCGTTGGTAGGCGAAGCTTGTAGCTGGAGGAGTGCCACAGGTGAGTCAGTAGGAGCAAACAAGAATACAAGAATGTATTGTCTATGAGCAAAGCATGGCGCAGAAAGAGTGCGGGGGTTTTAATTGGGAATTGTGCATTCGAAAGACGGTGAATTGT